>NC_140281.1:16557828-16666281 GCF_964030765.1 Micromesistius poutassou | reverse complement strand
GGGGAGGGATGGGGGAGAGAGGGGGAGGAGGGAGGGAGGGATGGGGAGAGAAGTGGAGGGTGGGAGGGATGGGGGAGAGAGGAAGGAGGGATTGAGGGGAGAGAGAGAGGGCAGGGGGATGAGAGGAGAGAGAGGAAAATAGTGCAAGAGGAGGGAGGGAGGGAGGAGAGGAAGGAGATTATGGAGTGGCCAAAAAGCAACAAGAGCTGGGAAGAGTGTCTATACGGTGAGAAAGATGTTGCATATGCAAATTCAACAGCAAAAGCAAAACAAATCCTTTCCTCAAATCATTCCCTTCTCGCTACGAGAGCGGAGCAGGTACGAGCTTTGAACTTATCTTTCCCGAGCTCTGCTGAATCTCAAGGGGAAAACAACTCTATTAATTGAATATGACAAATAATAAGCAGTTAAATCGTCTTTTACCCATCCGATATTGTGAGTTATTCAGTCAGGATATTGTAAGAAACACTTTGCATAACAGCTTCAACCAAATATATCCAGGTCCAAAACACCCATTACTAAACCTTCCATTGAATATAGATACCTATCTACCCTCTACTGTAATACGTCTACCATATAGCATACATACAATAATATTCTACACCCTACTTCTATACCATACTCTCTTCACAAGCAATGGAATTGTACTGATTGAGAATAAAGTATATTAATAAATATATTTCCTGGCACACAGCTGGAAAAACGTGGATGTACGCACACACACAAAATGTGTTGTTATACCCCATGATCCCTCTATAATGTATTTTTGCTGGCAGCTCTTTGATTTAATGTTTGAAGTATAAATAAACTGTAGAGAAAACTTTTATTCAATAATGCGGCCTTGAATTTTATTTTTTCTATTATAAATAAATAACTTATTTAAATCAATACATTTATCCCCGCATTCATTTTTCTGCTCTATCACGGTTATTTAGTATTCTGCCGGACGCAACGAAAAGGTTGGCTGAGTCACATCACAGAACAGCGGACTTTAAGTAACTATTGATTTATCGGGGAAAAACACAACTTAAAGGCCATAGGAGGGAAACGGTGCGGGGACTAAGGTCCGCAGAGAAATCTCTTATTCGCTGGACTGCCAGTCCGTCATCCTCCATTTCAAGGAATCATTTTGATAACGCTAATTGAACCTTTGTGTCACAAATGCAAAAAACTGTCAACAATGTGTTAAGTAGGAAAAGAAATAAAGGAAAGAAAGAAAAAATGAAAAAATAAATAAATAAAGAAAGAAAGACAGAAAGACAGAAAGAAACAAACAAACAAACAAACAAACAAACAAACAAACAAACAAGGAACAATCGTAGCCCCAATGTCTACCTCTAGCTATCTACACCTGCTCCTTCATGATCTAACCTTCACTGTTCAATGTTCAGAAGAGGCACTTTGGATAAAAGTTTGCAATGGTAAATGGGGCTAGTAAAAGGATCTGACGAAGCGGGGACAATGGAAGAGAGGGGGTGACATTTTTATCACCTAAATGAGACAAAGAAAAATGAAACCGGAATTATACGACAGGGAAAGGAAACTATAGACGGGATGTGACTTGATAGCTTTTTGTGGCCTGTAGTGAGAGAGAACCTACCCAATTGTTTAAACAACATTATGGCACGGTGTACCATATATACTGTGTCTATTATACGCTACACCCACTCAGACTTTATGAAACCACCACAGAAACATTCACCCTTCAACAGACAGGAGCCAACACACGGTGAAGCAAAAAAAACCCCAATCCCTTTCTATTTCTTTTAGAAAGTCACAGCTGACAGACGGGGAGCTGTCGGTCTGATTCCTCGGCCTGTGAGGCAGAAAGGCACCCGAGGGCAGGGATTCAAACCCAGCCTGCGAGACCTGCCTCATGTTCGCTCTGCCGTGAGGGGGACTGTGAGGCCGACTTTGCAGCGCTGCTCAGTGCCGTGTCTGAGTGAAGCCGACCAGGAGGAGTATAATAGGGGTCGTGTTTAACGGCTCAGGCATTGGCAGCTCTCGGTAACCAGAAAAAGTCAAGTAACAAGTTTTCTTTTACACTCATTTAGGAATCCAGACAAGGGGAAAAAGAAAAGTTTTTCGACGCTGGGTTTTGTTAGTGGTCAAGGGCACTTGAGTAGGAGTCTGAAATTCACAGGGAATTGAACTCACAACCATGCGTTCCCAGGAGAGCCTTGCTGACCTCAAATGGACCTCCCTGGCAATCTGGCTGGCATGCATGTAGAAATGTAGCCCTTCTTTTATTTCTTAATGAAATACTCCAATATTGTTCTGGTATTTGACATTTAAAATAGGAAAGCCTTTAATATGAGCCTTGTACTCAGAGTTGTGACCATCTTGACAGTCCTGTACTATAACATTATAGTTACATTACCAATATTTAAATAATAATGTTTAAAACATGCTTGTCTGTAAGCCCATCCCACTGTCCACACTTTAACTGTACAATAATGGTAAACAAGAAGTTCTGTAATACCTATACGAAACAAGTGGGTAAGTAAGTCTGTCCTACTATCTATGTTGTTATGCAAGTTATTTGTGATGGCAATTTACAAAAATCAAACACTTCCTCCGTGCAGTAACTAATGCACAAAGTGTCTTTAAACGTTCAAACAGAACTTTTCTCTGTTTTCCACCAACCCTGTCTCAAAACCCTCCTCCTCTTAGTTAGGGCGAGGTCTGCAGTATTTAGTCTGGCGGAGGCTGGTGTAGTCGAGGCCGCTCTCTAAAGGTCCCATGACATGCCACCAGGTGTGGTGTGATTAGCCGCTACAAGCCGTTCTGGAAATCGGCCCCTTATGACATCACAGGTGGCCGTGTCCACCTAGATGTGTGATGGATAGATGAGCAACGTTTGCTACAGTCCACTGGTTACGCTGGTAGACTGATTTCTCCCGCACACATCTAGGTGGACATGTCCACTTGTGATGTCATAAGGGGCAGATTTCCAAAAACGGCTTGTAACGGCTAATCACACATGTCATGGGACATTTAACAACTGCTTTTTATGTTTTCACAGGCAAACCCCCCCCTCAGAGAAGGCAAAGCGGGGCTGGTGAGGGAGTCCTGGCACACAGCAGACCCCCTCCCCTGATCTGCTGACGGGGCTTAACCTCGGCCAGAGCCAACGAAGAAAGATGACAAAATAATGAGCGGAGCGCGGACAGGTACTGCGGCGGCTCTTGATTTAGCTCTCCGGCGTGGGCCAGGAGCCTTGAGATCCATCGGGAGGAAGGGGCACAGGGGAGAGATAGTGGGGGGAGTGGAGCGAGGCGGATGGCAACAAACGGCACCCCCCTGCAATCACTCCACTCGCCAGATGGAGAGAAGGGAAAAACACTTTTGTACGCCGACACAAAAGCCCTGACGAGCGCAGCGAGTCTATCAACGTGAAATGCCGTCGAGCCTGACAATACTCTACGGCTTCTCTTGAATCTTTTGCTGTCTTTTCATTTCCATAATTCGTCTTGAACAAACGCTCCATCACGACAACCGTCGTTTCAGCCGCACATAAGCAAAGTCAACAGATTACAAACACAAGGCGTTTGCGTCACATTCATCAGGACACAGCCTCTCAAGACAAATCCAACAACCATCCAGCAACACCACACGAATAATCAAGCAATGTGTGCACACACACAAACAATCAAACACACAAACGACGGACGATAAGGACGAGGTCTCGCTCGGGGAAGGGTTTGCTTATAAAAAAGTTAGGTCTTTCACTCACAGACACAGACAAAGGGTAAAGGAATGATCCAAGAGCGGAACGGATTCTCACCCTCTTGGAGGCGGTGGTGTCAATGTGCTGAGTGGCTATTATCATGGACATGGCTAACCACGCGCGGGGAACCCTTCAGCACGCTGCTCTCAGAAGATGGGGGGGGGAAAAAAAAAATGCCGGTCGACCGGTCCTCCTCTGCTCCTCGGCGCGGCGAGAGAGTGACGTTCCTGGGGTAAGTTGTAGCCGTGTTGTTTACCCCGTCTGGGTTGGGACCCCCTCACCCCCACCCGCACACTCCACCTCACCCTCCCTCCCTCGCTGCCTGCCTGCCTGCACGCCAGGTGACGGTTGGTCTTTAGCAACGATTGGTCCGCCTGGTCTGGCGCCGATCCATCACCACGGCGACACAAGGCGCTCCGAGGCTGTAAGTACCCAGATCCATTCTGGAGGACGGGGGACTTCCAAGTGTCTGCTTGCCTCTCTCTCTCTCTCTCTCTCTCTCTCTCTCTCTCTCTTCTCTCTCTTCTCTCTCTCTCTCTCTCTCTCTCTTCTCTCTCTCTCTCTCTCTCTCTCTCTCTTCTCTCTCTCTCTCTCTCTCTCTCTTCTCTCTCTCTCTCTCCCTCCCTCCCTCCTCCTCCCTCCCTCCTCTTCCGGTCCCTTTCTCTCTTTCTACGTTCTCCCCATATCTCTCTCATTCACGGCGTCTCTCTACTCTCTCTCTTAGACCAACTCCCCCACCTCTACCTCCAGTATTCTTCTACGCTGTACCAAGCCCACTTGAAAACACACACACACACACACACACAGTTCATCAATATGTATCTGAGGGGTAACTTCTCTCCAATTCCCCATTACTTGTGTGTGTCTCCCCCCTACCCCATTCACATTCACATAACACTATGTGTGTGTGTGTGTGTATTAGAGTGTGTGTGTGTGTGTGTGTGTGTGTGTGTGTGTGTGTGTGTGTGTGCAGCTGCTGAGCCAGCCGTGGAAAAGGCCAATCTGTTTCTTGAAGTCTCCATCACCGATGTGTGTGTCGCAGTGTTTGGAAGCAGAGATAGAGAATGAGAGAGAGCGAGCGAGAGAGAGAAAGAGAGAGAGAGGGGGAGAAAAAGGGGGGCGGACGGAGAGAGGGCCAGATAAAAAGAAAGACAAGAAAAATGATAGAGGATGGGAGACAGAGAGGATGAGATAGAGCAAGAGTGAGAGGTGAGAGGATGAGAGAGAGAAAAAGAGGATGAAAGACCGAGAGAAAGAAAGAGAGGATGAGAGAGAGCAGGAGAGGAGAGGGGATAAGAGAGGCAGAGAAAGAAAGAGAGAATGAGAGAGAAAGAGGATGAGAGAGAGGGGGAGATAGACAGAGACATAAAGAGGATGAGAGAGAGAGAGAGGGAGAGAGGATGAGAGAGAAAGAGAAAGAGAATGAGAGAGAAAGAGGATGACAGAGAGGGGGAGGGAACGGGGGACCGCAGAGGAAAGGAAATATGCTCTTTGTGTGCATTACAAGTGATCTACTGCAAAGTAAACAATTGTGTACATTATTTAAAAAGGAAGCGTTTGTTGCAGCGATAAAGACCATTAACACAGGCATCAGACTCCCCACGCGTCCTCGGTCAAACGAATGGGCCGACTGATCTATAAATCAGTAAATAAACCACCACTACCACCACCATCACCCCCTGCAGGTGCCTGGGCATGCAGCTCGTAGTTATGTGTCCTTTAGAGCAGCAGCAGCCAAAGAGCCAAAATGGAGCAACCAATATACCCTGAGCACATCTCTGGCCGGGCCAGCCGAGCCACAGCCAACACAGGAAGCAAGTAAAAACAGATGGGTGGAGGCATGTTGGAAGGTGGTACGGAGAGGCTGGAGGTGTGCTGATAGGTGGTAGGGGGAGGGGAGGAGGTGTGTGGAGAGGCTCGGGGTTGTGTTGGTGGGAGGATTTGGGTGTGTTGTTGTGGAGATATGTTGGTAGGTGTGGTGTAGGGAAAGGGTGGAGGGTATGTCAGTGGGTGGTACGGGCAGGGTGGAGATGTGTCGGTGGGTGGTGGTACGGGCAGGGTGGAGATGTGTCGGTGGGTGGGTTAGAGGCGGTGGGTGGATGGTTTGAGGCAGCAGGATTAAAGGGGGAAGGGAGCTGGTGGGTCTTAAAAATGAAAGGTGAAAAAAACAAAAGCATGAGATTGAATTGAGGCCGTAACACGAGCGGAGAAACAAGTCTCCTCGCCAGGCGGTTGGGAGAGTTGGTTTCATCTGCGGGGTGCGCTCTGAGCCCGGTCAATAGACAACCAGAGGTAAACGCACACACGCCGGACGGCAGTTAGATGCACCACATATTACAGCTCCGTGGATGAGATTACTCTGCAGCAAACTGATCCACGGCAGTAATCCATACTGGACCATGGGCCCGGCGGGAAACTAATGTTGTTCATCTCCTAGTCTCTGTATGACAACACGTCGATATCCATATTTAGTAGTTATCTTCTGTCTAAATTAATTATGACGACTAGACTTATTGCTGTTTTTATTGACTCATTGCTGTACTCTATTTATTCATATTTAAGCTCATGTTTTCAACCTAAATGTTGTTTTACTATTTGTTTTAGTTCACTTCATATTTCAATCTGGACACACAGAACCTTTGCCATTTTGATATGTTCCTCCATGTCTTTTCCTATGTGTGTGTATGATGATGACTCTATACTGCAAACAAAATCTATCTCTGGGTACAAAATAAAGTAACTTGAACTTGACCTAGACAGAAAGAAATCCAAGCATGGAGGCATCAAAAAGTTGGCAGGAGAAGTGGTTAGGCAGAGACTGTAGCTGTACATTTGATGAACCTGCAATCAAACTGTGAAATGGTAAATGGACCACATTTATATAACATTTATTTATAGTCGCCACTTAAGGCGCTTTACAATTATTGCCTTACATTCACCCATTCATGCACACATTCAAGCAAGGACGGTGTCATCAGCCATGCATAGTGACAGCCAGCTTGTCAGGAGCAGTTAGGGGTCTTGCCCAGGGACACCTCGACACTCAGCTACAAAGAGCCTTGATTTAGCTTGCAACCTTCCGGTTACCAGCTAATCCGCTCTACCTCCTGAGCCGCTGCCACTGAAAGATACGTCGTCATCGTCAGCATATCGTGAATCCAGGTCGATAGATTGGGTCCGGTTTTCCCATAAACAGTGCGAGTGTTCACATTTCCCCACTTTACTCGCTCCTCTCTAACAATAACAATAACTTTATTTATGCGCAAGAGACAGAATCTGCCGATGAAGAAGGGCTTTTGGGTTATTGTCAACAGTGTTAAGGTTTCGGTGGACTTATTTGGTTTTCGGTGCGGGGGGTGTTTGACGCGTGGAGCCCATCTATTATGGGTATTGTGGAGTTAGGGTGTAAGACCCGGGCAGCGTGGTGGAGACGGCTGGGTCGATCCGGCAGTACAAATCCAGTGGGTGTCCGGGGATGGGTTCCACTTGCTGCGTCAGCACTTTTGGTGGGGCAGATGTCCAGTGTGGATATAGCAGCGCAGATAGCTCCATCTCTCGGTCTCCCCCCCTCCCATGGTTTGTCTCTTGTTTTTCATTCTCTCTCGTTCTCTCTTTCTCTCTTTCTCTCTCCCTTTTGCCTCGTACAGTCTCTATAGTTATGACTCTCTCTTGTTCAATTTATTCTGTCTCTCTCACCTCCTCTCTCCCTCATTAATTCCATCTCTCTCTCTCTCAGAGAGAGAGAAAGAGAAAGTGATCAATATACGTGTACCACTTGACGTATCCCTGCTTGTTAAGTCTTGTGATTGGTTGGAATCAGCCGTTAAAGCTCTCCATTACAACGCTAAGCTTCCCCCTGCGTTACTGTACCCGCCGTCATCAAGAATTATTGATCTGTTTAAAGGAAGCTGGGACAACTGCATAACATTTCCTCCAGTCCGATGTTTTTTTAAAGCGGTAACAAAAAAGGCTTGTTTCCCGGAGAATAACAGCAGCCGGTAAATCTCCACAGTGTATAGCTCTGGCCCATACAAGCATTAGCATAATTGGACCGCTGCTAGAGACACCTTTTGTGATGACAATAACAAAAACAACTTAGTTCACTTTTATGACAAAAGAAACTCGTGATTCCAATTAACGGATGTTACACCATGACATAAACACACCAATTAAAAGACAAGTACGGCAGATAAATAATAACACACTTTCCTATCTACGTTATCTGCAGAGAACATGTCGTAACACACGTTCTGACTAAATTACACCGTGTGTTGAGTGCTGAGGTTTGTGTAGCTGCGTGACGGTTCATTGTGTCGTCTGTATTGTCCCCGATACGGTGATATTGTGTTGTTCTTGGGTTTTGGGCTTAACTGCTCCCACAGTTTCCCTGGGAGGAACAATAAACTGAACTGCAAAAAAAAAAGAAAAAGACTATCATTTTGGTTCTCAGACGATCACCCAGGTCCCTCAGCGGCGTGGTGGAGCCGGCGTCCAGACCTCGCATCGAAGAACACAAGAGGTCAAACCTACCTCAGAGCCAATTCATACAGCCAAAGACAAATAATAAATAACAGGGCCCTTTCCAAACAGGCCATATTGAAGATGAAATCCAACCCCAAAAAAACAAGATGAAATTGAACGGGAACCCCCAAAACACTGTGCGTGATGAAGCACCCCAGAGATGACTGTTGAAGGGCAGTCCACGGCTGAGGGGGCCATCAACATTCAAAGCCTCCAAACCGTGTCGCCCGGGTGCTAGGATAAGCTAGGCTACACACACACACACACACACACACAGAGCGGTCTCCTTCCCCCCCCCACCCCACCCCACCTTTTAAAGGCTTTTTTATTCCATTAATGGCCGCTGACTTTCCAATTCCCCGGGATCACAGGAAAGGAACGGCGACACAAAATGAGAAAGTCCCGGTGGTACCAGAGAGAAATCGCTGGAGGCGACTCCAACTTATTGTCTAGCAGGGAAGAGTCTGCTCCGTCCGCCCAAACCACAACGTATGTTTACTGCATCACCATAGAGGAAACAAAGAGGCTTCATCAAAGACTTGTTGCGACGCACACCTCCATCACTCTTTCCCGATAGACCGATCCATACAGCCATAGCTCCGTTAATGAAGTGATTTAGCACACCCTTTACATTAAAGTGACAGGCAGTGATTTCAGATACGCGTCGATAAGGAGCAGGTAGGGGTGGGGACGAACACGGGTAGGGCGTGCCGTAGGTCGAATGTTGAATTAGCCATAGTTAATAACTTGACATTCAGGCTGGGATGCTCTGCTGTTTAGCGATGGACTTTGGTTACGCAGTCTCCTGTGACTCAGGTTCAACTAAAACAAACAGCTCCGCCGCTGCATTATATCAGGATTGTTTTTAATAGAACCATCAGAATAAAATAGCGGTCCCTGCTGTGAGTTTGCCCAAAGTATAAAACAATAATCATAAGAAAAGTGTGGGATTTGGGAGATAAGAAGTGGATAAAAAGAGATAAAACTGATTAAAGTTCTGACTGGGCTCCAAGTCCGTTCCCCCCAGTGGCTCGTTTCAATTACCTCAGAGGCCGTTGTGAGGCGCAGTCTCAACCCCAAACTCCACGGAGCCCAGCTACAAAGCTGCCAGCAAACTTTTATTTGGAAAACTTTCTTTCTTTGACGACTGTGAGTGACACTTCTCAATGACCCGAATCCCTGACTACACAAGCAAGCAGCTGTCAATTGTGTGTGCGTGTGTGTGTGTGCGCAAGATTGCATGCGTGTGTTGCAATCCAATGAGATTTGGGATTTAACAACTCCAACGTTCCTCGCTCAAAATGGCCCCGCTTGAGACAGTCAGACTGTTCCTCTGCTATTAAGCACACTGAGCGCGCTTCCTGTCCTATATCCTGAATGTCAAAGTCTTTAGTATAAAGGTCAAACGTTCGTTGGAACCAATAAACAGCCGGGATACCCTTCTCCTCTCCCCCCTCTGTCTTTCAAGCTTCAAGCGGGGCTGATAACAGCTAATAAACGGTTTGAACCTTTGTCTCGGCACACTGGCACGGCAGCTACATTGATGAATGCGTTGCGATATAATCTCTGGAGTTTATGCACGGCGTTAACGGCTAAAAGCACGGCGTTCACCTCCCCAACCCCCGCGTTGCATTCAACTCATCGAACAAAAAAGAAAAGTGCCAAAGAAACAAGTCTCTCTCTCTCTCTCTCTCTCTTTCGACAGCGACAAAGAACTTGAGCACTCGCTCAGCCAAGTGGACAATTTAGGGAAACACGGGCATTAATCCAAGTCGTCTCCATTAGACCCTGGCGCTTCGACCGAGAGTGAGAGCGAGAGGGCCCCTGCGATAAGGGCCCACTACAGTGCCCACCCGGTTAATTTCATGCCAGCCTGATGAGAGATGGGGACGGTCTTAGAGTAAGTGGTTTAGGTCGAGGGCTTCCCGTCGCTCGTAAATACTGATCTATTAGTTTGGACGGGATTCCTCCGTCCAACCTTCCTGCGATGTTCCGTTGCGAAGGGGACGACACCGCAAGGTCAACATCCCTTCTGCGTCACGTCTCAGCCATCGATTCTGGATGCCAGACCCAATTCCAGGCCGATTGATTGATGGCAGGCCAGGCCAATCACGGGGGAGGGGTGAACCGGGGAAAGTGGGCAGAGGGTTGCCAATACCGTGACAGTTGGTGTTTAATAATGTAAAGGGTCGCTATTCCCGGGCCCAAGGTAAATTACAAACGGTTTCGGAGGGGATTGCCAATGACGAAAATGGGGCATACACTTTGGATAGAAATCTCTTGCCATTGCTTTTGAGAGGCTTTTAACCTGGCAGCATCGTCCATTGGTGTCCATTGGCTTTTTGTCTGTTTCCACATTGGTTTACGGCCGCGAGACCGCAGTAAAATTAAATTAAATCCTAAAATACGACCGGCCGCGGGTGGGAGACACGCCGTGGAAGGGGAAGGCGTTTTCTCAAGGACAGCTGAAGAGCCATGGGCTCAACACGGTGGACGTAACTCTTTTACATCCCTGACCTTTATGTCATAAACCCCCCATGAATTCTTTCCTCATTCTAGCGGTGGGGCGACGCAGCGAGATGACCATCCATCACCGGCCGTAGAGGGGAGGGAAACCTCCAGATTGATCCGATATAAACACACTACAGACACACTTTGTCCACTGTGAACGGCCTGGAGTGTGTGTGTGTGTGTGTGTGGGGGGGGGGGGGCTGGGGGTGTAAGATAACAGCATGAACCTGACATTTAATAAAATGTAAAAGAATGATCTTTCTTATCTTTTTAATTTCCTCATCAGAGGGCTCTCAACACAGCTGAAAGACCAAACCTGCTTTCTTTATTTTCTTAAAAGCGTATGGGACGAACAGACACAACGCTAAACACAGAGCGCCCTGGCTGTTTTTCCACATAACACCACTGTTGACTTCACATCGTCCGGTGCCAGAGGCTGAGAGGAGAGGAGGAGGAGGAGGAGGAGGAGGAAGAGGAGGAGGAGGAGAGAGGGGCGATGGTGGGGGGGGGTTGTAGAGAGAGATATTGTATCAAGCGGTGAGCCGGGATAGTGGATACTGTGTGCCAGTGAAGCTCTGGGACACACACCACTGCTCACCTGACAGGTACTACCAGCAGAGCTGTGGTGGGTGGAGGGGGGGGGGGGGCATGAGAGAGTGTGTCGGATGGGTGCCGGTGACAGGTAGCAGGTGGGTGGGCGGGTGGTTGGGATGATGGCTCTCCAGTCAAACGTCTCCAGGTTTTCAATACCCCCCCACCCCACCCATACCTCCCCCTCCTCCACCCCAACCCCTCCCCCTCGCATAAGAATAGCATCTCTCCCCCACTCTCCCTCCCTGCCCCCCCCCCCCCCCCCCCCCCAGAAGATAAGGCGTGTTGGAGGTGTGTGAGAGCATGTTGAGGGAGGAGTGCGTAGGGGAGGAAGGTGGGGGTGGAGGAGTGGTGGTGTATGGACGTCCCCCTTTCCATGGCTGCATCTCCCACCCCCACCCCCACCCCCCGAGAGCACTTCCTCCTCCTCCTCCCCTTGTCCTCTTCGTTCTCCTCCTCTGCCGTACACAACCACGGGCGCCATGGGGATATCGAAGCAGACGTATCCTTTCCTGGATGAAAGGGGCATTTTCAGTCACGCAGCGCAACACAAGCCTCACCCCCCCCCCCCCCCCCCCCCCACCCCACCGTCCCCACTTGTCCCACCTCCCCACCCCAACCTAGATGGACGTGAGGGGGGTTAGCAAGCAAGATACTTATTGCGGAGAGAGCTCCAGAGGCACCACAAAACCACCCCCCCCCCCCACCACCACCACCACCACCACCACCATCACCCCCCCCAGCCATGCGATAATGAAAAACCCGCTCCCTTTTTGAACCACCGATACGTTCGCTGAGACAAAGATGTCTCCACAAAGTTGTTTTGTTGTCGAGTAACCCCCTTGCCCCTGTTGTGTTCCACTTCACAGTGTCACTGCAGCAGTGGCATTCGTTCGCAGGCACCGCCGTATTAATAACTGTGGTTTGCAGGCTGCCCAGTGGTAATATGTGTCATTTGCAGGTCAGGGAAGGTCTCGCTGCATGCGGCTGTGATGCGTGTTTTACGCAAGCGAGGTGGAAGGTAAGCTGGTGTAATTCCTTTGAGAATAATAGGGCCGGGTCTATTTATTAGCAGGAATACGTCCATTAACACAGGTCCGGTCAACACCTCACCCTCTCTGCTGACCTGTAGTTCTAAGTACCTTTGTTTAGTTTATTGGCAATACCAGACCCGCCACCATGAAATTAAATAATTCTGGGTTCACAGAAAGGTGGTGCAAATAATAGATACATTTTTCCGGGAGGCATAAAAAAAAAAGATATTACTATCTTTTTTTTTTTCCTATTGAAACGAAAACCGTCAATACCGTTAATTTCCAGGAAAAAACATGAAGAAAGCGCATTTGTCCATATACTACAGTCGAATTGATCATAACTGAGCAGCCTTATGGATCCATTCCCCACACATCACACACAGGTTATGTGTTCTGCCTACAAAACCAGAATACATTACCAGGGAACACCTTTCACAAGCCCCGCTCCCGGGAAAGCCCTGAACTAAAGACCCAGCATGCATCAGGTGCAGCCTTCGCCTGGCAGCCTGTGTTTCGATCGGATCCAGTGTGTTTGAATCATGATTAATGCATGATTCACGCGGCTTCTAACAGAACAGCGGCCATATCCACCAGTACTTTTATGTACCGATTCCTGTGGGACTGGAACCAATTACAGCAGAGAATTAAATAGAAAGCATTAGTGTGCGTGTTTCAGCCGTGACACATTAGCCTTTAGCCCACAGCCCCACAGCATAGAGATAATAACACCGTACATTATCAATGGAGAACGGGAAACCAAGATAAGAAGAAGAAGGTGGGGCACAAGGAGAAGTGGATGTTGAGAGAGGACACACACACACACATACCAACACCACGCACACACGCACGCACACACACACACACACACACACACACACACACACACACACACACACACACACACACACACACACACACACACACACACACACACACACACACACACACACACACACACACACGATGACCAACATGGCTACCTGCTGATAACCTGTATCTGGAGTCACTGCAGGTTACTTTGGATAAAACGTGTTCTAAATGACTCAAACTGTACGCAAAACTGCTCCTTGTGATGTAACTAAAGTGGAGAGGCCTTTGCATTTTAATAATCATAAACATTTTGGTTTGATCAGCGTGTTTAATTTATCAGTGGGGATTACTCTGGGGGGAGAGTGTTTAGTCCATTTAGGTTAATAGCCATAATGGAATCTGACTCAAGCACTACAAACTCATCCAGAAGGAGTGCGTTTCACACACATTTGTCACGTTCTCCTGTAATTGCTTCCAAGAGACGATCCTGTCTTTCCTTCATCTCTTTCACACACACACACACACACACACACACACACACACACACACAGGGGCACAGTTTATTTTTCAGACATACACACACACACTATCTCCCTTTCTCTGTCACACACATTCCCTTTCTCCTTCAAATACACACACACACACACACACACACACACACACACACGCACGTTGATCACCGCAACATTAGCTCTGTATTAGAAGCGACCATTAGCAGCATATCATGCCTGCGACCAATTTGCCTGGAGAAAATAGTAGTGCTGTAGGATTCATCAGCACACAAAAGATTAGTGAGCCGCGAGGAGCCTGATTAGCCGGGATGCTAATGTAGCGCTGCTCCAGGCCGGCGGGGAAGAGGATGAAGATGATGAGCCAGAAACCTGAGGCTGGGAGATGTTTGGTCTTTGAGGGCGATGGGAGAGGCGTTATGAAGTGATGGTTCAGGGGAACACAAGACACTTGTAAGGTGAGATTGTAGGTGCTGTAGGTGAGATTAAAGAGCTATTATTTGAGGGAATTTGTTAAATGTGTCCTACAGCCATCGATCAGCTTTTAGTTAGTGAAATGTGTGATGAGAATACCTGTTTCTAGTCAACTGCCCCTGCATCAATATGAGCCAATTTTTGTCCATATATACATATTTAAAACTTTTAGTTTTAAATATAAAACTTTTAGGCCATTAGTTTGAGATATTGCCCTTGACTAATCCGTAGCACTACTACGTAACAAGCTATAGCCATCACTTATCATTTGAAAATGACTTGTTTTCAGGTTTGGTTTTCCATTAGAAGCCAAAGTGTGTGAAAACATTTGAGTGCTATCATCGACTTTAAAAAGTCAAAGAAAGGAGGAAAAAGTTCAAAAGAGAACCTTGAAAACCTTCTTCGTTTTCGGTGTGACAAAACATTGATGAGTTCAACTCCTCTCCTTCGCAGCCGATATGCGCCAGGGTGAGAAAATAAAAAAAAGGAACAAATGTGTAGTCCACTTTGTCTCCATGGAGAAATTGCACCCTCGGAAGAAAAAAAACACCTTCCAAAAAGATAGATTGCTTTATTTCCTATTTGCGCTGTGTTTTCAAAAGGCAGTTTGGACAGCTTACCAGCAACTCTTTTTACCTTGCAACAGCAAATCAAAACAAAGTGTGACTGTATTGGGACATATATATTGGGAGTGGAAGAAAAGATTACAAATGAATTCAAAATTCTTATTGGCCATATCTCCCGTCGTTCCAGGGACATAAAGTGAGCACTGGGAAGAAATATTGTGCCATCTAGCAAAAGGCAAATGTAGCGCAAGGCGTTTGACCGCTTCCACCTAGCTCCAAAGTGACCATAAAACCAACCGTAGAGCCATCTCGTCTAGAATGCATCCGTCTTGCACGCTTTTTTTCAATCCTATAAAACATCTGTTCAATTTGTTCAGTTTGTTGTGTACAGAAGGTGTTCACACTGGGTTTCTGGACTTCCTGTGTGTCACCTCACAAGGATTGTTTCGGTAAATAACAAAGAGTGAATTTAATAGTAAGGATGGATCTTGCAGATGTATTGTGAAAAACAGGTAGGATATATCGGTCAATCTTTCCATCCATCGGTTTCTCCATCTGACCCTCTATCTTACTAGACATCCATCTGAAAGATCACTTCAGAGATTTGGTCCATTGTGAACGTTGTGCAATCATAACATCACGCTGGCTTTGTCCTTCAGCAAGAGAATAAGCACGTTGAGTAATTAAAGTGCAGATGATGGATGGAATAGAAAGACAACAATGAAAAAATAACTCAACCAATAGGAATATTGGGTCCTAAAGATGTGTCCTTACCAAGGACATGAGCCCTGAGTTATGTTAGGCTTTGAAATAATAACGCTGTATACAAAATTTTTTATAAACAATGATTTCTGCACCCGTTTGTTTTCTCCTGTGGGTAGCACCACAAAATGGATAAGTATTTGAAGTCAGGAATTCAAATAATAAATAGGAAAGTCAAACATTGGATGAATTAATGGCAAGAATGTGATAATAGTTTTCCGTTACATACAAGTTATGTATACACAAACCCTGTTCAACAGTGGAGCTAACCTTTTCAAGGTGAGCGTCTGGTTGTGTGTGAATTCCTGTTGCCATAATCCGATGGTATCACTATTACAAAAAGTTTTCTCAACACATTAAGTAGAGTAAAGCAAAGGACGTCATCTCGGAGAACATAGTCCACAAACCCTTCCAGCCCGCTCGGCAAACTAAACACTCGTAACTCCTCATCTCGAGGAGACCATGGTATGCTCTCAGCGCCACCAGCACCGACACCCTTCCCATCAGCCCTGTGACAGTGTGCAAAGGGATTAAGAGTAGAGCCCGGTCACGTGCGTGCGGTGATTTACAGGAGGAGAGAGCAGCAGATGGGGGGGTGAACTTTAAGCTCAGCAGGGAGGCCGGCTCAGCCGCGGCCGACTGACAGGCAGGCCGGGCGGGACCACGTCTGATAAAGAGGCACGCTGACCTTTAGCAGACTCCAGGGGGCGCCGCGCTATGTTCTTACCTGACAGCACTGCCAGGCAGGAGCTCCTCATTATGGGCCAGGTCGATGAAAGAGTGTGTGAGAGAGAGAGAGAGAGAGAAAGAGAGAGAGAGAGACGCTTTTGAAAGTGTAGGTGTGTCTTTGTGGGTATAGCCCCCCAGGCAGGAGTGTAAAAAGGCAGTGAATTTAATGGGTCTGTAAGGGTAACAGTTTTTGATTTTATTTGAGTTCGACTAAAGGGCAAGAATGTGGCATCGGGTCACTTAGTTAGCTTTCACTATGAATTAATTCATGAAATGAAAAGACGGCCACTGAATGACATTCAGTGGCCGACAATGACAACATGGCTGGCTGCTGCAAACCGCCGTTGACCGCAGTATTCGGAAAAACGTACAACTTCGAGAAAAACGCACAACGTCACCCGCCGTCAGGTCAGCCCCGTGTCAGCACAACGAAAAACCCCCACCTCAGACGCCACTGTCTCCACCTCCTCCCTGACGGAGCAGATCAGATTCAAAACCCAGGAAAAAAGAGCTCTGAAACGATCCACTTCCGAATGGGTCGATAATAAACTAAAAGCCGGGCGTCAAGGCCTTCTCCCCGGGATTAAACCCGAGTGCCGGGGGGGCTGAGTGCGAGGCCGCTCAATACGGCACGCGGCTGATTAATGCAGTGGTCTCCGCGGCGTTGATAAATCACGCCTGGACAATGTCGCAGGGCGGCTAGTGCTTGTGACAAATCGGTTGTGTCACACTGCAGGTATTTCTCAGATCGCGATCCATTCTGTGTTTCAAATGGCGCCGGGGGGGGGGGGCGCCGGGGGGGCGAATTCCAGGACACCATGGTGACACCGGCTAGAACAACAGGGACGGTCCGTGGAGAACGCAGGGAGTCATGGGGCGTAGTGCCACTGTTGAACTCACTGCTACGGTGGGCACGGGATGGGCCCACTTGGAAGTGGATTTTGTGAATGTGTGTGTGTGTGTGTGTGTGTGTGTGTGTGTGTGTGTGTGTGTGTGTAAGAATAGGGGGGATACCTGCCAAGTGAGCCATCTGCCGGAGCTGTGAGGACCGGCTATGATGCCGTTGGCCGGGACGAACAATCTATTATTTCAGCCTCAGTGGTGCAAGTGCCATTGTGAACGGTAAGGAAGGACACAGCTCTTAGGAGGACTCTCCATACAAAAAAACGCTTTGCAGCACACAGGGCTGGACGTTTGTTGTTGACGCTGCCTCCGGTTGCCGAGAGATGAGGTGAATCAATAGGCACTTGGATGAGTTCAAGGCCCAGCTGAAGATGAGTGTGGGGACAATTATCTAGATGCAAGGAGAACAGCGGTCAGGGTGATCAGTGAAAGCTACACTCGCGTCTCAAAGATTTAGCACAACGGAGGGATTTTGAAGAGCGAAACTGCCAACAAAAACCAGCCGAGCCTCTTACAATGGTTTGATCAAGCAGACCTTTACCTAGCGATATGCAAGAATACGCTTTCATCGCAAGCATGAGGAATTCTGATTACTGGTACTGTGTGTGCGCAATTCTGATACAATTGAACATATCCAAAATATGTGTAACCCCCATTAGCCCCGAAGCTGTGATTTTGTGACCAATTTGACAAGCATCGCAAATTGCGTGACACAATATTACAACACGAGCCTAATAGCACGCTCGGATTGTTCCAGGCCTCACTTTCGAGCCTCGTTATGACTGAATGTAACTACAACGAGCGGCGCTTTATTAATCCGGGACGGGCAATTACGATGCATTGTGCTGCACCGCCGCCGGTGAATTAAGAACAATATTATTTCCCTATCCCATCGCCTGGCTTTGCTCTCAGTTTGGAGGTTAACCGACTGCAGAGGAAGACCCTCCACTCCCTCCCTCTCCGGAACCCCCTGGTCTTCCTGTGTTGCGGGTTAAACGCGGCGGTCAGGAGCGTTTGGGGCCGGGCTTGCGGTCTTCCTCCCTCTAACGCATGTGTACGCGGCATAAGATCTGGGCGGCCACACCTGTCGGTGGGCATCAGGCCGTCCCCGCTGACTCCAGGCCGTCTCCGCTCTGGGCAGATTGAGGTCATGTCCGGGGCCTCCCCAGGGGCCCGCGTTTGGCTCCTTCTCTGCTTCATTACACCGGGAGGCAACATGCGCCGCCGTTTGCACACATGCTACACAAACTGAAGGCTTCAAAGCCTTGGGGGGGGATAAGCCCTCTAAAAACAGACAGCCGAAAATTAACAAAAAGTACATGAAGAGACACAATGGGGGCCCTACTGTGAGGACATTGATTGCATGCGAGTACATGCCTTATGGGAACGTGGATTTTCGTACATTGTAGTTGAAATATAACAGATTATGTTACAGGCTTTCACACATAAATCACGATAGGTGTACCAACGGATCAAGGCTATAGCCGGAGATACACACTTCACACATTCCAATAGAAGCACACACGCACACCGACACACACACCGACAAGGACACACACACACACACACACACACACGTGCACACTCTAACCGGCTTTCGCTCATGCACACACACACACACAAAACACAAACAGAGTGAAGTGATAGTCCTGTTTCTCTCCTCAGTCCACCCACCCCTCCGTTATAACTCCCAGTGTGACTGGCAGGGCGCCTGGGGGGCATCGCTGTCATCAGGGAGACGCACCACAAGGACATGGAGGGGGGGGGGGGGGTCAGGGTGGGGGGGGGGGCGCCGTCATCCCGGCCAGGCGATGTTCCAGTACTCAATCACTGAGGATATCAGTGTTCAGCAGGTGTTTACCAACACAGGACCACTCCCAGGCCGGAGCAAAACACATAATTTAATCTCCACACACACACACACACACACACACACACACACACACACACACACACACACACACACACACACACACACACACACACACACACACACACACACACAGCCCTGCCTGCCTGGGTAGCAGAGCACTAGAAGCCCAAGCCTGAAATCTTTTAACGGCGTGTTGTCTGTCATTAACCAGAATTCAAGACGGCAGCTTCCCCAACTTCCTCTGCCAGGAAGTAAATGGCTCAGATTAATCATATTTTGTCCAATGCTGCCAGAGAAGAAGGGAATGGTCGTCTGCTGTTCATGTGGGACCGGGGAGATGTCATTGGTGCAAAGACGTGTGTGTGTGTGTGTATATATATATATATGTGTGTATGTGTGTGTGTGTGTGTGTCTTTCTGTGTGTGTGTTTGTGCGTGACTGCATATACTCTCTTGCTCCTGTTCGCCAGTTATTATCCGTCGGTATCTGCAGCCATCGAGAAAATAATGAAAAGGGTAAAAAAAAAAAGGGTAATATCAATATTTGTTCATGGAATTTGCCGCATGACATCCACTTTCCCAATTTTTCAGAATATAAGCAAAGCCAGCCCATAACGGACCAACTAATTCAAACTAATTGTCACAAAGCTGAATCATCCTCCTAAGTCCATTGTCCGACTAGAGTTAAAACAACTGTCCAAATGCCAGTGGAAGGTTAACACCAGTCTTCGCTTGCAATCCTAAGACGCTGAGTTGGAGCGAGTTAGGCGCCAGCACCTGCAGATGGTTCATTCTATTCTCTGCCTGGCGTCGTCGTCATTAGCTGGCCAGTCACAGAGACTCTCCGGCTCTGTCCTAAACCAGGCAGCTAATCGCCTGGAGAGCCCGGAAGACAAGGGCCCCGTGTCAGAGCTGCAATTCTCTGCCAAGCCAGCAGCTTTTTTTTGCCCCATTGGGTTCGTCAGCTGGCTTAGACTTTTATTAGCCTCCAAACTTCTAATACGCCAGGTGCGGCCATCAACCACCCACCACCCCCCACCAATGCCCCCCCCCCCCCGCGCTGACGGCCCGTTCAACACTGGTGTCAGCGCTGGGTCGGTACGGGCGCAGAAACCTGCCAGACACAGGAGCAAAGGAAAACAATGGAAAGAATGAAGTGCATGCAACAACCCTTTGCCCAGTATATACACAGAGTACCAGGAACTATAACTATCAGTTTTGTACACGGTACAGGAGCAACAACACTAACAATCAGTTTTTCCTGTTTTTTACACAGTACCAGGTACTATACAACTCTGTTTTACCAGGTGTATACACAGTACCACATACAAAATAACTTTCTGTTTTACCTGGTATATACACAGAACCAAGGGACTATATAACATTGTTGTACCTGGTATATACACAGAACCAAGGGACTATATAACATTGTTGTACCTGGTATATACACAGAACCAGGGACTATATAACATTGTTGTACCTGGTATATACACAGAACCAGGGACTATATAACATTGTTGTACCTGGTATATACACAGAACCAGGGACTATATAACATTGTTGTACCTGGTATATACACAGAACCAGGGACTAAATTACATTGCTGTACCTGGTATATACACAGAACCAGGGACTAAATTACATTGCTGTACCTGGTATATACACAGAACCAGGGGTATATAACATTTTTTAACCTGGTATATACAAAGTCCCTGGTGCAAAACAACTTCCGTTTCCATCTGGAATACACTCAGCACTTTGTACAATACTCACGTATTACTAATAAGAATGTGCCTTTGTCATCACCTTGCTACGTTACTTTTGTGATCTTCAATCATATTTTTAATTGAATATCTTGTATCCACCCTTTGGATGTCGGTGTCTTACCAGAGGTGTAAAAGTTATTATTAATGACGGTTATTAATACGGAACATAAAAACAATCTTGTGTCTTCAAAGAGAATGAGGGGGGTCATAATATGGGAACACGGCGTGCTGCTTCCTGTTCGTGGTATTCCCTCTTGTCCTCCCCTCATTGTAGGTCAGCATAATTACTGAGAGGAAAACAATGCCAGAATAATTCAACAATGTTATTTGGCCATTACACACAAACACACACATGCACGTGCATGGACACGCACACACATATGCCCAGACCTCTGGGCAGCTCAATCTGCATGTGTAACAGTTCTGGCACTACCCTCAAAACACGTGTACGAACACGAGCCAACACACACACACACACATGTACAAACACGAGCCAACACACACACACACACACACACACACAAACACGAGCCAACACACACACACACACACACACACACACGAAAACAAGAGCCCAAACAAACACACACACCCACATCCTCCCCCCCCCCCCCCCCCCCCCCCCCATATGGACAATAACACACTCGCCCGTAGGCACAACAAGCGTCCATGCCTCCTCTGTGACATCACTGAAGCAGGCCAATAAGCCAGTAATTACAGCTGTCCGCTCCCCAGCAGGATCCCACAGACTGGAGACCAGGGGATGGGGAGGCCAGGGATGAGTCCTCTATCCTGGACCCCCCGCATCCCCCCCCCCCCCCCCCCCCTGTCCCCCGGCCCCCGGCCCCCGTCAGCCTGGACCAGCCCGCATGGGACCGGGAGTCATTACTCCTGAGGGGGCCCGGTCGTTTCACCCCGGCTATTAAAGATCTCTTTATTAAACTGTAAAACAAGATGCATCTCTGCGAACAAAGCATTTTGCTCCCATAAAAGTAGTTGGGCTCAGTAGTTCGATGTTGCCGTGCGTTCAGATCTGGTTGTATAATGGGAATGCTGCCTTTGAAGAGTGGGTTCTCTCACACCCCTTGCTTGCTAAGTGATCGTTAGAATATGGTTTTAAAGGGCTATCATTATTTTTATATCCATTGGGCCCAAAACAGCATTCTGGGTCACGGTTTGGTTAGGATTCGGGCTCGTTAGAATATGGCTCCAGAGAGCCATCATCATTATGATATGCATTGAACCCAAAACTGCCTTCTGGGCCATCCTACGCTTTTGGTCATTCCGCTTTTGTACGTTTTAAACATTAATTCATTTTGTTGGGAATTTGGTTTGGAAACCTGACATTTGGGGTGTAGACCGGAGGTTCCCAACTTTTGACTGAGGTGTAACACTAAGCTGTCTTTAAGACAGTTTATCCTACGCCTCATACGCAAACAGTAAGACAAAATATAAATACATATACACAATACATATAAATAAGTATCACATCATGTATCAACAATGCCAGTGTGTTTATTAAGCAAACACACATTTATAAAACAACTTAAAACATAATATAAAACAATGGAAAACATTAAGGAAATGCTCTGAGGAAATGCAACTTTTTCTGAAATAACAAGCGATAATACCATATTCACTGAACAATATGTACAACATATATATTTTCATTCACCTGTATTCTTTTCATTTTCATTTTTTCATTATCATCTTATCATTTGTCATTTTTATAAAATAAAACAGGCTGCACTTAACTCCAGCTGCTGAATGTCCAACTTGCAGGTGTTGGTGCGGGTCCTTAGGGAGGGATGGGGGATGCAGGGCTCCACTACTGTACACTGGTGTTAATTTGCTTGGGCAGTGAGCGTGGTGGAGGCTGCTGGCTCTGCGGTGATTGATTGCTCAGGTCTGGGAAGCGGGGCTCAAAAGACAGAAACGCTGGGTCCTCAAAGCGAGAGAGAGCGAGCGAGGGAGAGCGAGAGAGAGCACACGTGTAGAGCTAGTGCCCCAGATTATGTGGTTCCCATTGATGCTTCCCTGTAGGACGATGTTGAAAATCTGATGGAGTTGATTCATCTGAATGTTTTGATGAATACTTACATATGTGTCTGTGTTTATTTGATATTTGTAGTTGTTAATAGTAAGATACATTTTTTTCAATATTACCAAGTGCGTTGTAAAAACGTCACGAGTGAAAATATAATTTTCTTGAAAAAAAAAAATGTTTAAATAAAGTTAGAGTTCATGCAAAGTCTGGGTTGAGCGCGGAGTCGGCAGCTCGTCGACCGCAACGGAGGTACAACGGCATCGCCGGGAGACACGGATGAGCGTTTCAGCGACAGCTTCTAAAGAGGCCATTTTGAAGTCTGCAAACAGCTGTGGATTATCTCTAATTAGAACGAGTCGGAGGAGGAGGCCTCGGCCGCGCTCCAAACGCACTGGCAGCACTCGGGACTGCTCGTCTCCAGCTCAAACAAACTCCAAAAACAGACAAACGCAGTGTCTGATGATACAATAATAATGCCTGAAAATAATTCCTCAGTGCTTTTACCGAGACACCCAAAGCACTTTGCATATCGTGAGTGTGGGGGTAGGTCACACCTCGTCCACCATCCTACTCATTTCACCTGCATTAACACAGATGGCTAAACCACGCTCAACCCTACAGTGACTCAGAGTTAGGAGTGCTGCATGAATAAAAATGGATGTCATTGGTGTTCCATTTCCGGGCAAGAAGAAAAATGAGCCAGAGAACAACGTCATCTCCTCTCACGGCGGAGCATGTTAATCAGATGAACTCCTCTCTACACTCCACCTCATCTCCAGTGAAGCAACAGCTTATGTGCTACAGCCATCTGCCAGCCCGGCCTCAAGAGGAAGGAGAAGAAGCATAGAAATAAAGACACAAATGCACTGCAACAGGATGGATGCTGTAGCGGCTAGGGGGTGTGTTGACATGAAGGTTTGTGGGTTTGATTACCATGTCAGCACTGCTCGCTCTCTTTCTCTCTTTCTCTGTGTCTCCACCTCTCTCTACCCCTGACCACGGTAACTCTCGCAGGGGTGTCCGGTGGTTTGTTCGACTCCAAGCCAAAAGGTTCTGGGTTTGATTCCCAGCAACCGCAGCCTTATCTTTAGGCATCCTTGAGCAGTCATTTGTGGGACTTTTGGATACAGCAACACTGGACCACATGTCTTTGCGAGAAAGGCTTCTCTTCACTTGCCATCATAAAAACGAATACAGAAAAAAAGCCCTCAACAACAACAACAACAACCTGGCCCCTCCCTACCTCTCTGACCCTCTCTACCGCCATACCCCTGCCCGTTGTCTCAGGTCCACTGATGTCAACCTTCTCCACCCCATCAGGACCAATCTCCGGTCCTGGGGAGACAGAGCCTTTGCTGCAGTAGCCCCCTCCCTCCGGAATGCCCTCCCCAACGACATCTGCAATGCTAACACTCTTTCATCATTCAAAACAGCCCTTAAAACACACCTTTCCACCCTTGCTTTTCACCTTTAAACTTTCTTTATTTTTTTGTTCTTTTTTTATTAGTATGACATTGTGAAGCGTCTTTGCGCTATATAAATTTGATGTATTATTATTATTATTATTATTATTAGAAGCAGGTTGTACAGCGCAGGACTGTGTTCACAGAGGCAGGCGCACCCTTTTCTTTAGGCTTATGGAAGTTCAGTTGTCAACATGCTGGCCAACTTTTAATATTATTCGCATTTAGCCTAATATGTGTGTGTCTGTTTGTGTGAGGGGCTCCTTGCGTTGTGTGGAAGAGTTTGTGCCAGTTGTAATGCTACCCCTTTGTACAGCTGACAACAGTTAACAATAAATAATATACTTTTAAGGAATAAATGGGCCTCCTGCGTAGCTGAATAGGACAAGCCTCCGCTACTGTATTTTGTTTATCTAAAAATACTAAACTCAATACAGACCACGGTCACACTGGTGGTACTTGGAGAGACAAATATATTCTGAGGTGGTACGTGTTCTAAAAACCTCATAAAAGGTTTGAGAACCACTGGTCTAGATAAAGGTAAAGAAATACCAGTTTTCCTGGATGCAAAGCACTGCAACGTTCACATTTAACATCGGATTTTGAACCAACAACCTCTTGGCTGGGGGGGGTGGTGGTGCAGCCTTACCACCAGACCGTCCTCCTTTCCCTTCCTCTTTAAAACCAACACCATTGGATGGAACCTAGCCACACTAGTGAAAAGGACAAGGGCTACGGCGGGGGGGGGGGAGAGGCTGTGGCGGGGAACCGGTCTGGACTCATTAGACACCGGTCGGGAGTCTCATTAGTAAGACGAGTGTTTATCAAGATCAAAGTCAAACGGCGGCGGAATGTGTGCACAACTCCACAGAGGGGCCGACCTTGGCACTCAAACACCTGCACTCCCCCACGACGCAAACACAAACAGCCGCTCTTCCCCGGCTAAAAACACAAACACACAAACACCTGCCCTGCCCCGGGAATGATGACACAAATCACCCCCTCGCAGCTTTTCCTGACATAAGCGGAAGTGTGCGTGCGACTTAACATTTTTCACTGTCACATTTTCTGATGGAACGCCGGACATTAGCGTTAAGCAGCTGTTACCGTAGGTGCCATTCCGGATAATAGCGCAATCTTGTGGGCGCGTAATAACTTTTGCGCGTGTGCAGAAAGTCATCAGCATCGATAACGCCGCGTGATGCGAGAGAGACGGAGGCCTGGCCATCCATCTTCCTACGGTTGGAGGGAGAAAAAAATAAAACCAACACGAGCTGTTGATGCAATTCCTCATAACTGCCAAAAAAAATAAACATGGTGGACAACAACTGTGATGTTTGTACTTAGCGAAGGCATCGGCTGTGTGCGCCAGAGAGCACTTCATCATGCTAGGTTGCCCTCCATCAGCATGTAGCTGTTGTCGGCCTGGGGGGAGAACAGTTGTTTGAAACAGGACAACACGTCAGGCCTGTTCAGTATGCAAACAGAGACACATCTGCCTTCAGTGTGCACCGCCAGCAACAGGCCTGACTCTCCCAGAGAGGGGCGGTGGCGGAGGAGGAGGAGGAGGCGGTGGCGGAGGAGGAGGAGGCGGCGGTGGAGGAAGCGGTGGAGGAGGAGGAGGCGGCGGTGGTGTCATTGGCAGACATGAAGCGGCTCAAGCAACAAGGTGTGTGCTGTGAGGTTCACCAGGTCATTGAGGAGCGTTGGTGACTGGGAAGATTTCACACAATATTTAACATGTAATGACTCAAACAAACGTATAAATAACATTAATAATATTAAGCTTTATTTTCAAGACGCCTCAAAGTGCTTGACATAGTGGTGGTGTGTGTGTGTGTGTGTGTGTGTGTGTGTGTGTGTGTGTTTGTGACCCTCATTGATTAAGATGGATTTAGTGGACTGATAACAAGGCTGATAGTCCAAACAGGACGGTACATCATATGAACACCAATAGTTAAGGAATCCATGGTCCACATCTGAATGCTAGGAACCAATCGGCAGGGGGAAGGGGGGGCTAAAGCCCTACCGGGGGGGCGCTCAGTGAGGGCATCAAACCTCTCTTTGAAGCCATCCTATTGTGCCGAGAGGGGAAGCCATTTACTATCCACTTCAACCAAATCATGGGGACCTCAACACACCCCCAACAAAATGGCCACTCACGTTTATGCAGCATGCCTTTTCTTTGCAGCAGATGATTAAAAACGGGTCTACCACATACATAGATATATTTTTTTTGTTTCCCTCGCCATAGGCAACAGAACCATTAGTGGCTGAGCTAAACTGGTGGCAGGCGCTGGCCTTGGAGATGTGCTCCTTGTTGCAGAGAACGACCAAATAGAAACTATAATGGAAGCGCGAGAAGACCGTGGGAAAGCAGATTTAAAATGTACTCTGAGTTTTCTGCCCGGGGCTGGCAAACATTTGATTCATTTGTGAATGTAACGCATAAAGCGTCACAAAAAACAAAATGAACGGATGTTGTCAGTCCAAGGAGGAGCACCAGACGTAATGCACAGGACCAGAGGAACAAGGCTTTATTTGAGCACTTCAACATCTGATGTGGACGAGGCAGAAGATGGTACAACCCAAGGAGAAAGATTTCAATTCTAAACAGTTTCCAGCCGAGCCAATGTTCCTAGAAAAACTGATGGATAAAACATTGTATATACACCGCACAGTGGTGATATACAGTTGTACGATGTGTTTGGTAACCATAACATAGTCTACGAAATTGTTTATTCCAGAGAAATAATTTATTGATTTGACTGAGGAGGAAAAGATCATAAACAATGCATCACATTATTGTTCATGCATTCATCCTGTATATGTCCATCACATAGGAGGACATTGATTCTGGACAATGTTTTAGAAGTAAAAAAAGCTCTACCAGTAAGGCCTATTGATCCGTGTCTGGATAAGTTTCACTTTTTTTTGACCTACGTGCCTGAATGTTTCTGCCGCTTCTCGAGAACACACTATAATCCGCACCTCAAATCGCCATCTTCATTCGGCTAAGCGTTTAAGCAGAGGTTTGCTCACGTCAACCAACCCATGGGTCGCCGGTTCAACCCCCCCCCCCCCCAATGCCAGTGCTCGGAGAGGAGGTGTTCCTACGATAAGCCATGTCACTTCTGTCCAGGTATTAAAACACTGTTTTGCTTCACTGAAAGAGGCCACTTAAACCGGTGTGTGCCATTTTACACGCATTTATGCTTCATTTGCAAGAGAATGGGTTTCATGGCCTTTACAGAGCGAGCAGATAAAGCAGGCTTGGTAATTGCGGTAGGAGGAAGCGTTGGCACTGCACTGCAGCGGTGGCTACCAATGTTCAGCTCAGGCTCCCTCTTGCCTTCTGCTCCTGGATACACAGGGGGAAGATCTGAGAAGCAGGGGGTAGAGACACAGACCCTCCGCCAACTGGCTGGATCAACCGCGCCAGGACACAGAAACGGATTTCACGTATTACAACCCCACAATTCAGAGCAGCACTAAGCAAGAGTTTTACAATATGCTGCATACATATAAGAGGGCTCAGTTTGTGTGGTGACTCTAGGGTGTTTGACTACTGTCTGTAGGGTTCTGGGTTCGATCCCTAATACCAGCAGCAATGTCCGCCTGAAGTCATGAACAAGATGCCCCATCCACTACCTGCTCCTTAATGTGCTGAATGTAAATTCACTGTAAAAATAACTAACATTTTATTTCAGAAGCAAGGCAAGAGCTATGAAGGTATACACATGTATATAATAGAAGACAATTTTTTCTAGACATGTTAGCGTTTGAAGATAGGGGTTCTGGTTTTGAACCCAAGCCTAATCTGTAGGCCTCCTTGAGCAAGGTGTGGCGTAACGCCTCCCTGCTCCTTAAGGAGCATTTCACCGGTGGAGACATGAATCTGTAGTGAAAGTGGCTCATATATTTAGTCCAATAGAAACATACACTTATTGGATAATTTGGTGCCTTCTTGACCGAGAAAAGGCAGACAGTGACTTTTTGGCACTTGTGGATTGAAGACGACAACTCCCACAATGCCAATCAGCGTTCACTCCCTGAGGGACGTAACATAACAGCCAATCAGCGTTCACTCCCTGCAGTCCAGAGTGAACGGCAGCAGGAGGAGAAGGTGATTGTTGCCGTTTCCGGACTCCCAGAGTTCTATATCTAAATAATATAATAATATATAATATAATATATAGGTATCTATATAATATAATATCACGGCCAAAAGCTGTGTTCGCCTTCAGATGATATTATGAATTAAAGACTACATCGGGTTCTCGGACGTCTCTAGTACTTCCACAACAAGTAAAGACTCGTAGTGGGGGTTATCTCGGCTAGAGTCCTGCTGTGACCGGCACAATTTGGATCTGCGGGTCGGGTCGGACGCCTGAACAGTGCGGGTCGGTCGCGGGTTTTGCGATTGCGTTTATACCATACACCACTAAGTCCCACCCACTGGAACTAGTGCTTGTAGTTTTTTAGAGCCTTCCTGCTTTAAATGACGCAACATTTTTAATTTTGCTAATTTAAAGCAGGAAGTGTTAGAGGTAGAATCTGAGCTCTCCCGTCTCAGGGGAAAATGATGCAGGACCATTCAAAAATATGATTGGGTTACTAACGATACAAAGCTTAATGCAAATGGGTGAAGTGTCCCTTTAATGACGTGCATCTGCAGTCACTGCAAGTCACTTGTGATAAAGGAGTCTGCTCAATGAAATGCATGTGATTTATTTCTCCACTGTTCTGGCGCATACTGGCAGGCATCAACATCACCTAGGAGGCTGCTACACACTGGTGGTGGATGAGATGTCATAATCCCCCCCACTCTCACTCACACACACACACACACACACACACACACACACACACACACACACACACACACACTCAAAGGCGCTTTCGGTATCTTGAAAAAGCGCTACATAAACGTAATTATTTATTATATAACCTGACCATGAATCCAATTTATAATCTGAATCCAACTTCGCATCCACGTGAGCGCTGCCAACCAGCGGCGGGAGGAGACGCGTGGCGCACCGTGGGTGCGGAGGTTCATATGTTGGCCTGACAAACCGCGTTAACCTCCTCCAGCGCTCGCTTCAGACCTGACGCAGGCCAGCTGGGACCCACATCTTCCCCACACGGCCCACAGTGTGTTACGCTGCACCCAACCCAGACTAACGGGCCCACTCAAGGATGAACGAGATCGACATGAAAAACAGATGATAGGCCTACACATATAACACGGTAACACAAACCCAATATCAGCCCCAAACTCAACTGTGGACGAGAGCATCACGAAAATAGATTGATATAAAATAATAACAACAGCAACACGCAAAACAAATATCCCCCTGAGCCATGAGACCCCATAACCCAGTGTGGACCACACCGCACAGCCTGCGTGTGTGTTGGACGGACCGATCCAAATCTAAAAGGTAAAAGCGAAGGGTGGAGACGTGAACCTTGACTCCAGAATAAAGAAGAATAGCAATGAGACGTCTGAGGTGCCATACGGTATTAAGTATTCATCCTCTTTATTCCCTTTTCTCTCTCCCTACCTGCAGCTTCTCATAATAAAGGGGTGCGATGGTAATAAATCTGGGCTGCACAGCTTTAGGTGTGGTCAAATATTGATAAGTCCCTACCGGGGCAGGCTGACCCCGGACTCAAAGGTTACCTCTCCCTCCAGGAAGATTCATAACCGGGGCGGACAGACGGCAATCAAACCCCAACCAGACATCCCCAGAATCAAGATCACAAAAGAGGAGGAACAACTTTCCAACTTTTTTGGGGGGTAACCTATATCGATCCCTCCACACATCGTAGCCTAAGCAGTGTGCAGTGTGTCGACATATACACACACGTCGATGATACATTATGTTGTTTGTGACAGACGGGGATACGGAGCGGGGACACGCGCGCGCGCACACACACACACACACACACACACACACACACACACACACACACACACACACACACACACACACACACACACACGTCCCTAACAAGGAAGCGAGGCGCAATAAGGCAATAAGTCAACCCAGCGACCTGGGCAGTGCTGGGACATTAGAGAACACAAAGCAAAGGGGTTCTCTAAGGTTAGAGCTCACCATCATGTTGCCTTGCATTTTGGCGGTCTCGATCAAATTCTTCTCCTTCATGTTTCCGTGGCGGTGTGTGGATCTTGTACTGGGGTTTAATTCAGCCTCTCTGGTCGCCGCGTGTGTGTCTCCTCCTCAGCATCAGTCCCAGTCTCTCTCCTTGGTAGTGTGCCAGTTCCCAAATGCATGCGTTTACACCCCCACGCATAAAAAAAAGAAACCAGGGCTTGCTCCAAATCCCGTTGCAAATATCCACGCTGGGCTGAAAAAGGCGTCGCTTGCAGTTTCTATTCCTCTTAGTATTTTGCACTTCAGACTATATCAGCGATATGCATTGGGAGGAAAAGCAATGGTAATCATTGACGTGCAGGAGGACTAAGTTTTCCCGTGGTGTTGAAATAAATTACAACATAGAAGACGTCCACCACAACACAACCGCACTGCTTTAGGAGGAATTAGACGATCGATATTCCTCTCGTTGGTTGCACACCGGACCAGAGAGATCCCACTGCCTTCCTGCGTGCCCCTTCGTGTGGCTCCTGGATCCAGCGGAGGGTTTCCAACCAGCGGGGCAGCAGCACTTGAGCACAGCCCAACGGACACACAGAGTTCAACTCAAACTAGACGCCCGCGCAAATATCAAATAAGCGCTCCACGCGTCTGAACGGCGTCATCCATGCATCCAGGTTTATTCATTAATTTCAGCTTTTATCGAAATACTAAAATCTATATTTTAGAAATGTTGCAGATGGGTGGCAGGAGCGCTTTTAACGTAGTAGTCATCCTGATCCACACGTGTCTGTGTGTTTGTGAGGCGCTGTCCAATTATTATTCGCCCTGATGTCTTGAGCCTATAGAGGCAGAGCCCAGCGTTGTAGCGGAGCTATATGCTTTTTATGAGACACACACACACACACACACACACACACACACACACACACACACACACACACACACACACACACACACACACACACACACACACACACACACACACACACACACACTTATTATTTGTGCGTTGTGAAATATACATATCAGTGTGGATATAATTGAACAAAGCACAAATACCAAATAGTTATGGAGTGTGGTACACACACATGTGTCTTCTGTGGATTACAAATAATAAATATCAAAAAATGGGCTAGAAATACTTGCATACACAGGCATCCATAACACAAATGCATGCACATCAAAGCCCAGCACACACATATCCGTAGGCACATCCATATTCATACACACATGCAAGCAGCCTCTGTGTCAAGTTATGTGCGCTCATCAATTATTTGAATCATATGCTCCTATATGATATGGTTTAGTTTCTTGTGCACTTCTATTGCAAGAAATGTGTTCTGGTTCAAACATGATGCACACCTGTGGAAGCGCTACCAAAGAAGTAGAAGAAGAATAGAATGAATAATTGGCAACTGATGATTTTCCAGCAGAATGTCAAATAATAAAGTCCGAAAATGTATTTTGCGTGATTCTTCTTTGATATGGAGAAAGTTGTTCTTCCAAGAGGGACAGAATGAACTATCTATTCACCAACAACAGAAACAGGAAACCTGATGCCAAAGCTAATGCGCCTCTTGAATCAGTACACACTGACTTAGCAGGTCCCATCGGGCCAACTGCTCAAAATGGATTTAAGTTTGCAATTTTATTCACAGCTGATTTTTCAGGGGCAGTGTCTGCTTACTTCAGAACAGAACTGTCAGAACAGACAACAGCACAGAATACACAAGCAATGTTTTTCACTTTGAAGGGAAAGGCACGAGACCTGAGACATCATCCCCCTACTCTGCCCATCAAAATGGTACGGCCCAGACAGTGGTGGACCCTCTTTGAAATGGGGAGGTGTCCCTTATTAGAGAAGGGATTACCAAAGGTATTCTGGCCTTATGCAGTTCAAAATGCTGCTCATATTCTTAACAGATGTTACAATGACAGGAGTAACAACACTCTTTTCATGTTAACAGGAGGAAAGCCGAATCTTCCTAAAATGTGGGTGTTTGATTGTTATGCATACAAACAAAATCATAAGAAACTAGACCCCAGATGTGAGATGGGCATATTTGTGTGGTACAGTAGGAATGGCCTGGCTCACCTGGAATACCACCCACATACAGAAAAGTTGCCAAAGCACAGACTAGTGAAATTCATAAGGCAGAACCGTGTTGAACAACAGACAGCAACTGATGAATATAATTCACAAATCCAGGGGTACGAAGGCAGAGAGCTTGGTAGTGGGAAAAGTGCTGATGTGCCACAGAGTGAAGATAGCCCAGGGAATCAGGTCCTAGGTGTTAACGGTCCTAGGTGAAAGCAGATAGGCAATGATACAAATCTGGGTTGATGATTCAATCATTGCAGCCAGCATTAAGGATCTGCTAAATAGGTTAAAATACATACATACAAGTCCCAATTTAACATAAATAATCTGGGGAAAGTATCACATTTATTGGGCATTCCGTTTGAACAGAAGGGAGAGGAAAGCAGAATTAAATCAGAAAAAGCACATCCTTAAAATACTTGAGAGTTTGGAATGGAATGTGCTGGATTGTTAGCAAACTGTCAAGCACACTTGCAAAGCTGAAAGCAGAGTACTTAGTGGCTGCTAAACATGTTTTGAGATACATGAAGGGTACCTTGACTACAAGTTGTGCCTCAAGAAAATGGATGAGGACTTGAATCTAATAGCATTCTTCTAACTGGGCATCTTCTTTGGAAGATAGATATAGCACTAAATATAACTGTTTCAGCCTGACCAAACAAGGCCCTGTGATTTCCTGGAGGTCAAAGCAACAGGCTACAGTGGCACTGCAGCCTGTGAGGCTGAATACACCACTCAGGAAAGCATGAATCCAACTCAACTGTTCAATGTTATGGATAATAAAGTTTACAGTTGCACCAAGATCCATGGAGACAATAAGGGGGCCATCCTGAGTGCCCAGTGAACAGACAAGTCCAAACATATTGATGTGAAATAACACTTGATTCGGGATGATCTCAATGAGGAAATAGACATTGTTAACTACCGATCAGAAGAAATGGTGGCAGACAAGTTGACAAAACCTGTAGCAAACGTTTTTTCTTTGGAAATTAAAATGTATGTTCATGGTAATTGGTTTGAGATGATGAGAACAAGTGGGGGTGTTAAATTATGTGTTCTAATATATTATTTGTTGAATTATATGCTCCCATATTACATGGTTTACGACCCAAGTTTGTTTTGTTTCTTGTGCCCTTGTATTATAAGAAATAAACACGATGCACACCAGTTAAAGAAGTAGAATAAAAAGAATGAATAAAATAATAATATTTTATTAAATAATAACGACTGATGATTTTCCAGCACTATGTAAGCACTAAGAAAAAAAGCGATCAAAACCTGCGTGAATCTTCCTTGAAATGGAGAACAGAATGGAAAACCCAACAGGTTTATTCATTAACTCAGCTTTTATTGAGAGGATCGAAATCTTAAAATCGATATTTGAGAAATGGTGCAAATGTGTAGCAGGTGCTTTTAATGTAGTATTCATTGTGATCCACATGTGTTTGTGAGGCACTGTCCCATTATTCTTCACCCTAATGTCTTATGCCTGCAAACAAGCCACTCTGAGCCTATCACAGAGAGTCACACCTCTGACTTCCCAACACGAGGTCAGCGCTTATTTATTTTTGTTTTCTATATAACATATACTGAGGTCTGTTCTGAGGGGTGGCCCACATACCGCCTGCTGTGCACTTAAAAACCACCCCACACACACACACACACGTGTATATTTCTGCGTGGAGATTATATCTGTGTGGATATAACTTTACAAATCACAAATAATAATTATTTGTGGATCTTGGTTCACACAACTGTCTTCTTGGAGGCACAAATAATAAAGTCAGATAAAAACGTCAATAAAATGCACACACATGCACGCACACAAATACTTGCATAGACAGGCATCCATAACACAAATGCATGCACATCACATCACAGCATACATATATCCATAGGCACATCCATATTCATGCAGACATGCAAGCACCCTCTGTAACACCCCTACACACACACACACACACACACACACACACACACACACACACACACACACACACACACACACACACACACACACACACACACACACACACACACACACACACACACACGGAGGAAGTGTGAAGTGCATAAATCTCCCTCTCCAAGCAGCTCTGTATTAATTACCGGCTGAATGTGTCAGAGCGGCCTAGCGGGGCGCCCGGCTCCCAGCAAACCAACACACGACAACAAAGCAACCAAACCAGCACACAACAACCCCCAGAAAAGTGCTGACGGTGGGGGAACAGGAGAGAGGAAGCCCGGGCGTAGCCGTGCCGCCGCTAGCTCCCGCAAACCCCTCAATGATTTCTCCCCCCCTCCCCACCCCCCCCTCCGCCGCCCTCAGTAAACAAACTCCGCGGAGGTGATTAAGCATGTGAGGCACGCCGGCGCCGCCGTGCTTACGTGATGACTTCATCTCTTCGGTCTGCGCTTCTCCTTTTAAAGCTCTGTGTCTCATACCCACACACCGAGCCACCTCACAGCCCCCCCCCCCCCTCCCTGCACCACCCCCACGAGAGGACTCTACACCAGGGCTTTGTCTCCGGCGACACGTGAACTCGCGGTGACCCCGGGAAACCTGGCGGATGTCTGTGGTGAGATGCACGATAGGGAATTCCATTCCCCCAAGTTTTGTATTTAGTCAGTGTTGTTCTAAACACGAACGACACTGGGGATTCATCATCATCATCATCGTCGTCGTCATCATCACGTGCATGCGCGCAAACTGCCCATACGAGAGGGAAGTTTGTTTTTTTACAATTTTGGTCAGTCTGCTAGCATTTCAGCTCACTTGAAGGCCTCTTCATAGAATAGTCAGGATGGGGAAGTCATGGCTCAGGCGTGGACCCCCGGGCCAAAGACCCTTGGTTCCAACCACCAGCTCTGCAGCCACGCTGTAGGAAGCAAGACGCCTAATTCCCACATGCTCCTCAAGGATGGAAATTGCTGCAAGGTACTTTGAATAAAACGTTATGTGACTGAATAGAAAATTAATGAATTATGCCATGAATGTAGCCCAGCACACAAGCACAAAGGCCCAAACAGCTCATTCCCTAGCCACTAACCCTTTATCTAAGTCTTTATTTAAGTCTCTTAAAGGCATACAATCAAACTCCGAAGCTTCACAACACACAAACCACCCCCATTTGACCATGACTATTCATGACCCGTGAACACCCAGCACCCTGTACATCAACACCCATGGCCACGGTGTTTACAGCCTCACAGAGACAGAGGCGGCAGCTGTCTGGCTTGGGGGGGGGGGCGGGGGGGAGGTCGGGGACAGGCAAAGGCTGCCCAGGGGAGCAACTCGGTGGGGGGGAGTGTAGATGGGGGTGGGGGGGGACAGTCAGGCCGTGGCTGCCAGGGGAGCAACTCGTGGAGGGGGGGGATTGTTGGTGTAGATGGGTGGGGGTGGGTTCTTGTTGCTAACGCCGACCGCCCTGACAGCTGTATTTTATGGCCGGGTGATGGCCGGGGTTGCTGCATGGGTGGGGTTATTAAAGGGAGGGTTCAGCAGAGGGGACTGGGGAGTGGGGTCTGTTTAGGTTGGGGTCAGGCTTGGGCACTATAGTTAGAGGAGCAGGAGAGTGGAGTCCAGCCGAAGGATTTGGGGGGTTTGAACTGCCAATGTCCGCAGCCTCTGCAAGGCATCCCTGAGTAGTGCCAAACCCAGACTCTGCTCATTAAGAACATGCTTGAACAGCTTTTTTAATGGCAATCGAACCTTTTAGAACAGATTCATTTTTCAGCCCTTAAACCCTGTTGTAGCAGAAAGAGTATTTCAATCTTTTTTGAGGCGGTTGAGAATAAAATGGGCTCTTTATATCATGGTCAAGGAAGCTGTTCCGCTTCTAGTTTTATGATATATAGTGTGCATTTCTGTTTGTGTGTGTGTGTGTGTGTGTGTGTGTGTGTGTGTGTGTGTGTGTGTGTGTGTGTGTGTGTGCATAGTGTAGGAAATAAGATGGGGTGCGTGAGTGTGTGTACCAGTCTGTGTGTGGGTGTTTCTGTGTGTGTGGTGTGTCTGTGTGTGTCTGTCTATGTGTGTGTGTGTGTGTGTGTGTGTGTGTGTGTGTCTATGTCTGTGTGTGTGTGTGTGTGTGTGTGTGTGTGTGTGTGTGTGTGTGTGTGTGTGTGTGTGTGTGTGTTTTCATTTCCCTTGTGTAAGACCAATTTCATTCCCCAAAAATGTCTCCAGGCAAAAAGCGAGGAGCTGACGGGAAATGGTAGATGGGAAGTGACTGAGATTCAGCCAACGCATTGATTGGTTGAAGGTCCACTGGAACTCTCATTGATTGGTTGAAGGTCCACTGGAACCCTCATTGACTGGTTGAAAGCCCTGATGGAATAGATTCAGACAAAACTAAATTTCTGGGACATCAGTTATCCAAAGCCAAAACAATGAAGTCCAGCTGGACCCACTGATGACAAATCAATGGCTTCATTATCAACCCAACAGCTCCACTTCATAGATATCCCTCACAATTACGATCAATCCAGTCTTTTCCTGATGAAATCCAAAGGGGATGTCTTAGAAGAAAAATAACCCTCAAAACCCAAGACAAAACAGTTGGGGGAAGTAATTAACTTTCGTTTGACATTTAATCTAATGAAACTTTACTGCAACGTATTCCTGAAACATCAACCGATTACTCTTTTACTGCCTCCATATTGAATGAAAAACAAGCAGGTCTACCATCTGTTTACATAAAACACCAAGCTGTTACTAGGGGAGATTATGTCTTTATCTAATCTCCCCGGAAACAATCATGTTTGAAACATGGGACATTATCGCAACTCTGAGCAACTGCTGGCATCTGATGAAATCGACAAATAATAGCTCACTGTACCTGATGCAGTTATTGGGAGGTATATAGTAATTGATGGCAAAATGGCCTTTAATGGCAAACGTTTGTCAAACTGTCGATTGTTGTTTAAGAGAGACAAGAACGGTGTGACAACTTTCAAGTTCAACCCAAATCAAATTATTCCACTCCCGCCTCACACATCTGTTAGTATGTTACACCCGACGCAACCTTCAAAATGTAACATTTTACTGTCATTGTGAAATCTCTGAGCAAACAAAAGATGAGGACGAGAAGCTTGCTACCCAAAAGTAAGCCTCGCGCTAAATTGAAGGAAGGCTTTTGTCAAAGAAAGGGCGGGAAATATCAACCAACTGTTGTTGACTGTTGCCCAAAAGACAGCCTGTTGCAGTTTGTTCTCCGACCATATGTTGTCACAGAGACATTTATGTTATTCACAGCACGTAGATGAAAATAATAACAAATTGTGATTAATATTGTGCATAAGTAGCAGAGGATGAAAGCAATCACTTTCACGCTGTTACGACAAACATGTCAGTTAACTCGGCGCCACTGTTAACAATCACTGGTGAGTAAAAAAATAAAATCTTTTGGTAGAAATATCATTCAAAACACTTTGTGAGTAAATTAATAGCGTTAAATCCGCGCTGATTAAACCCTCGATAGCGTGCTGATGGAGAGGACGGCAGTTGTGGAAGTCAGTCGAGCGGGCCATTACAAAGTCCCTACAAATATAAAATATTCCTTTTTTTTATTAAAATTCAGCCGTCGCCTGTCCACACGGCATGAAATATTTGTATGTTAATTCATCTTTTGTTCATTGGCTTTCTGGAATGTGGAGGAGAGAGCGGTGCTGGTGGTGGAAGGAGAAAGGGGTCACCAGAGTGTTTTAATGGCCACAACCCATCTCCGCTAAGTTCCTGCATGCTAATGCACCACCACTCTGCCAAGGACAACAACTGGGCGTACTGTCATACTAACCTTCTGGGCTTTTATTCAGTTTACTGCGTTCTAACAAGCTGAGAAAGAGTACCCAGGGAATGTGCAATCCACCGCCATCTGCACCTCCTGCTCTACTTTTTAAACGCTGTTCAACAACTTGACAAACTCTAGATGTTTATCACGGTAATGCACTTCTTTACCCACCGCCCCCCCTCCCCACCCCCACGCCCCCCCTTCCTGCCGCTCAGCGCGTTCAGGCCTCACATTACCTTCACCGGCGCCGCGATCGTGACGACTTTGCCGGCTCCGAGCCGTCACGCCCCAGAGATTGTTAACATCCATAATGAATTCAGGGGGAGATAAAGGAGGAGCGAGGACATGAAAAGTGGGCGTTTAACCGCTAACCTCCGCAGGCAGGGGGGTCTTTTAGGACTACGGGCGATGTCATTGGAGGAGACAACACGCCGTTGAGAGTGTGGAATGGAGAAACGGGCGGTGGTTGTTTTGGGTGACAGTGGTGTTTTGCGTGTTTGGCGTCGTGGATCGTGTCAATGAGGGCGGAGTGTGGTGTGTACTGTGGTTTAGACTGTTCCACTGATGTGAAGTGATCTGAAGGCGCCCGCGGCGGTGGTTGAAATACTGGTTTCGACTTTCACCCTTTCAAGAGTTTTCAAAATGTTCAATGAAATTCTAATCAATTGGGATTACATTTCATTCAATATTATAAACTTCCTGTGTGTGAGTCACAGGATGGGCAGTAAACCATGCTCATCCTGGGCATAGTGCTCATGATGGGCCTGAGAGCACATGACCTCTTAGTAATGTTGTGTTTAACACAATGAAACTCTGCACATTAACAAGTAATGTTTGATAAGGTTTGCACAATCTTTGTACGTGTTAACGCAACAAAAACACATAGTAAGTAGTGCTTTAACAATTTGTGAAAATGTCAAAATGTGTAAAATTGTATTCATTTTACTGCCACTAAAACTTTGTTTCAACCTTGAAACATTGAAACACATGCAATACTAGAATAAATGTAATAAAACCCTAATTATGATGAATACAATTTTGTCCTTCAGGCAAATGATTTAGTTTTATGTAGGAATGGTGACTAATTAAATCTGGAAGTCTATTAATGTCCATGACACTATTAAAAATGAAACACATCTATCCTCATGGTAATCCTGACACAGAGTTGCATCATGTTGTCCACCGTGGATTCTCTGAACCAACTGATCTAACTCATGCATCCTCTTTGTAAATTAATCTAATGAAGTTCACATCCAACAGAGTTGGATTGCCACAGACGAGGCAAATTCAGGGTCACCTCACTCTGTCCAATCCACTCACTGTGGATGAAGGGGCTGTGGTCGGATGTTGCTGTGGATTTCACCCTCCATTAAGTCACTGCAGGTGACAGTTACAGCCAGTTTTATGATGTCATTAAATTGATTGCTGCTGTAACCATTGCGGCCCAGCCCTCAAAGTCCAACACATGCTAGTGCTGCTATGCGAGGGCTGCTGCTGATGAGTATTCATTGAGCCATCAAATAATTGATTAGTCAATGAAATGTCATAAAACATGACAAATGCCCGCCATCAACTTACCAAAGCACAAGGTGAAGGATTCAATTAGTTTGCTTTCTCGGACAGGCAGGTCAATACTGATCCGAGACGGGTACAAACTACCAAATATTAGTATTTATGAAGCTATAAAATTTTACCAAAATAATCAAACTTGTGCACATTTAACACACCATGTTTACCACACACATGTTCTTGTGTGATTTATTTTTAATATGAAGACTACCTTTGCCAGATAAGCTTTTTGTAACAGCCATCCCTACTGTGTGTGTTGTTGTACTTTGTAGATGACCCTGACCATAAGAACTCCATTGTACAGTACAACAATGTTGTATTGCACATTTGAAAACAACACATTTTTGCGTTGTCTTCATCAAATCAAACAGACTTGAGTGAGGGGGCTAACGTTAGCGGTAGCCTTGGTGGGCTGAGCCAACAGCATCTGCTTGCCAACGTTAATACATCAACAGGAGCGCTGGAGGGGGGGGGGGGGTGACAAAGTGTGGCTTACTGTAATTAGTTCTCAATTGCAGTAGGTGCACACACACACACATACACACGCACACACACACCTCAATAGCCATCCATTTACACAGAAAAACACTACTGTGTAATTTGTGTGTAATTTGCACACACACACACACACACACACACACACACACACACACACACACACACACACACACACACACACACACACACACACACACACACACTGCAATGCAACAAGCATGTCCAACATCTGGATATTAATGGTGAACTTGGTGCATACAGCAGGTGCTAGTCAGGAGGCAGGACCAGACCCATCACTTAGGCCTGGACCAGGTCTCAATTGGACTACATACAGGGGGGGGGGGGGGGGGGGGGGGGGCGACAGACATACAGGCATACAGACAGACAGACAGAAAAAGAGAGAGAGAGAGAGAGAAGGTCGAATAAACTCGTCAATATGTCTCAATGGACAATGAATTAAATAAAAACATACTGCTAGACAGGGTATGCATTTATATCATAATAGCATTTTAAATCCTTTAAATCTAACAAGGACAACCTCAGCCTCCTATCACCTTTTAACCCAATGGGAGGTTATAAACTAAATATACAAGACTGTCCTTGTAATGAAAACAGCACACGTCTACATGATACACTCAGCCAGTGAATGCACGTTCACAGCTAAGACTGGAAGCTCACAGCTGTCTGCATACTAGGCTCTTTAAAGGCATGCATGTCTGCTAGAAAGCTGGATCCTGCTAGCTCATATCTGCTAGTGAGCTAGATTCTGCTACCTAGCTAGTTTCTGCTAGCGAACACGCACCAGCTAGCCAGACTCAAATAATACAGACACGAAACACAACATGATCTACAGGTGAATTTCAATTTGTTTTTACTACGCCCCTGGGCTAATTTGATGTAATCCAATCAAATTTCCCAGGTGTTACAGAGGTTTAGGGGGGCATAGTCATCACATCAGGCACAGCCGTGCCAGCCATCTTTCTCCCTCACATCAGAGTGCACGCCATTTCCCATTTTTCCTGCTCACCGCCTGTAACAAGTTGCGTTCATGCGCTTCCATTTGCAACGGCGCTCTGTCATTGCCGCCCCAGTAACTGCCGACGCAGGGAAATATGCAGCCATTTAGGAAGATTAACTCCAGGAATATGCTTTAGTGTCTGGTCGCCTCGGAGACACACGTGCGCATCTCCCCCAGATGGTTTCCGGGGCAACAGTATGTCCATCAATCCTCTCTGTATATTCTGGACACTGATCGGCATGTAAATGATCGTCTGCTTGTACACCGACCAGGCCTGTGTGTAGTGGTACTACAAAGAGTATACACCTACAAGAAGAGTTGTCCAGTATGTGTATGTGTGTACTCTGTCTCCCCCCAAACATCATCAATCGACAGTTTATGTGCCTTAAGAACAATACAAATGACTATCACAGGAATATTACAAAATCAACATTGAGCTGTCCACAGCTCAATCGTCATCCTGTGGACAGTTTAGCAGCACCTACTGTGGCCTCTCCTCAAATCAGAAGATAAATCAGAGGTTAACGAAGGAGGTTAAAGCCTAGCATTAACATGTCAGTGATCAACACTAAAAACTTCACCAGCAGTCGATCGTCTTCTTACAAGGCCCCCCTGCTACGTGATAAAGAGAGGGAGAGAGCATCACTTAATGTACCAAATTGGTCCAAAAGGCAAGGTTAGTTGAGTTTGCCTTTTTTTTTTTTTTTTTTTTTACTGGCGGATTCCATTTTTGTGTATTACTGAAATAAATCAACAAATAAATTAATTGTTTGGTTGGAGGCCGGGACAGCAACCACGCCGATTATTTGCTCGCTGGTTCATGGTCATCGCCTACGCCACTGATACAACGCTGCGCCAACACAGATTTCTCCTTTCCGTCTGTCGTCTGTGTGTGTCCACAGTGAATAAGGTGGAGTCACACGCGGAACAGAGGATGGCTGGGGATGCTTTGTGACCCAACACCTGCACACATGTGCCCCTTGGGCCTACAGCCAGAAGTGCCCTGCTGGATGGGGGTTATTTTCATCACAGCTGCCTTTAAATCCATTAAGTCGAATCAATGGAAGGGCATGGTCATGGCAGACCTAGTTTTCTTCCAGAAAATCTGTTTTTTTTGTAGCAGTAGTAGTAACTTAAAGGGATAGTTCACAGATTCAGAACCAGCGTTCTATCATTATAAAATCGCTATTATAATATAAAAAAGTTTCTTCCCTCAATCTAACCCAGTCCTCCAGTCGCCCAGCTGTCCTGGTTACATTTCTCCTGAGATGACATCAAATGACGCGTTTGACGTCATCTCAGGAGAAATTTGCTTGCCTGCTAGAAGGGCCGAGGACTACAAACCACTAGTTCTGCATATTTGTAAGCCCACCAATAAGGAATGAGGGGGGCGGGAGCTCGCGTACGAGATGTAAACACAATGTCCGCCATGTTTCCTCACCGCTTAGCTAGAGAACTAGACCGACACAAACCTCCGACCATGGTAGAAGCTAATTTGCAATGGGAAACAGCCAAAGTGGATTTTGAAAATATATTGTTGGATTCGGACATTCAGGGCTATTTGTACGAGCCACAATACAGCCAGGAAGAATCGAGACAAATGGAGGAGGAGGCTGCTGCGGCTGCAGCTGAACAAGCCTTGCCTGTTGCAGAGGACGAGGAGTCGGAGCACGCCGAAGTGAACTGCTCTGTTCGCCTATGGACACTGACACAGAGTCCCTGTGCTGCAGCGAATTTCAGCAATGCCAGTTTCTTCTAGGAGAAATGGCTGAATCTGGCGAGGACGGGGCCATGTGTGTAACCTCTCACCCAGGCTTTACGCCTCATCTGAACAGTGTTGGATACATATTTCCAGACCCAGAAAGTGAACTGGAAAGCCAAAGCCCAAAGCCCGCTGGGAGAAACGGACGTCTGAGCATAGAGTAAGTGTTGTTATTTTTACTAACACATTGGCTAGAATAGTTTTGAGTCCCGGGGAACAGTTATCCGAAAGTAGCCGATCTTATTGGCAGAGCATAGCCTACGTTACGTGAGCTTGAAGTTAGCTTTGCTAATGTTGTTCTCTTTCTTTCTTAGACAGACAGTATCGGCTTACAGCTTACCGGCATTTCCTGGAGTGGATACTGCAAGGCGAGAGACTTGGGAGAGGCAATTGCCTTGTTTTGCCAGCCTGAATAAAACTTCAAATTCATGTTGGTTGTTGTGATTTGTTTACTAACCCAAGTGCTGTTATACTAAAGTAGGCCTATTGTATAAGATAAACACATATTTCAACTGGGGAGAAAAGGTTGAGTAGCCTACAAATACTTGATATGCTGAGCTACTGTAATTAGCAAATGTTTTTATGCTGTACAGTAATATACAAATGATACCTAAAGTACTTGATATTGTCAACTATTATTTCTACATTCATACATGATGGCTGTATACTGAACCTACTTTGCATCTTCGTGATTATACCACATAAATTGTAGTTTTAAAAAAACATGGAAAAAAGGTAATCTGACAAATGTAAATAATTATTGCAGTGAAGTGGTTTGTTACCCCACAAGTTTGTTATGGTGAACATGGGTTTATAGGATTTATAGTATTGTAGGAGTCCAAGGTAAGGTGGTAAAAACAATATAAGATTTTATTCACAAAGGAAAATTATCCAATATATCAACATTACAAAGATAAGATAAAAAAGAAATGCTTTAATATAAAAGACAAGTTAAAAAAATTAATAAAATATGTACAATGTACCTATCCTATTCTATGACTATCACAGCCTAAAAACAGCAATGCCACCTTCAACAGACCCAGGCTCCGTTTGCTGCGGGAGGTGCATTAGGAGCGCTGGCCTGTTCGTCATCTGGGAACGGGCCCACAGCGAAGACGGACGGAACAGCAGTTTGTTTTAGAGCGTGCCTCATCATGCCTTCATAATCCTATCATTTCAATACCGGCGTCTTCTCCAATTGTGGGGTTGTTTATTTTGCAACGCTCACTGGCAAAACGTGAAAACTTTCTGTCCCTTCCTAGATTTTTCGGTGCAACCGGCCCGGGTACCAAGCAACTATTGGGCATTTTTGCGTTTGAAAAAACGAGAGCAGAAGTCTAAACTAGTCAACGCATCACGGGGATATGTTTACACAACGTGTGCGCGTGGCCGCGACCACTCGTGCAAGTGGTCCTCCCCCCTCCAAACCAAAACAGGCGGGCAGGGCAGCGAGCGCAATGCATTGTGGTAGTTGGAGGATGAGCTAGAGAGACCATAAAAACACTCTTTCTGCCTTTTCTCAGGCTAGGATGAACCGATTTCTATTTTCTTTGCACCTTTATAATACATAGAATTATTTCCTTACATATAACCTTCATATGTCCACTGGTGAACTAGTTCTTTAAGGTAGGTTAGGGTTACATATCTGAATATATCTGAAAGCAAAGCCCCCAGCCGCTTATCATAATTAGAAATAGTAGCATTTTAGACCACTGTACATTTTAGAAATATAAGATGTTTTTCCTTCCCCCCCCCCTCTTTTCTTTCCGCACAACAGCAATTCATCTTGATTAAAATGGCCACCGTCCTTCCATGGCCTTATTCCTGATATTAATGACCTCACATGTGGACGACGGGAGTGGCGGACTAAGTTACACAAAAACACCCTGTGCTCCATGCATGGCTCTTGGGGATAATTTAAACAGCGTCGATGGAGGGTTTACACAACATGACAGCCAATAAAAGTCTTGTTTATGTTGGGACGGCGAGCGTTCTTCACCAAGCCAGAGGAAAAAAAAAAGAACCGCTTGTATTATGACAGCGAAGAATACAATGGACGCAAAGGCATAATATGCCACAAATCATTTTTTTATTTTTTTATTTTTTTGTTTAGACTAGCCGAGGGGACACAGAGGCTAGCCATGACCCAGACGACAGGCGTACACAATGGCTTTTTCGCCGTAAGTCAATAGAAACGTCTCGGGTGGTCGGGGGGGGGGGGCGGGAGATGAGCATGCAGCCGGGGCAGGTCATGCATTTCAATAAAGGCGGGGATTGCAAGCGCAGTGAGACGAGGAGATTCAGGGAAAATAACCAAACCAAACCCCAGTGTCTAGCAGACAAATAGCGCCGGGCAAATAGGGCCAACACGTCTTGTTTCATACATGGATACTTCCAGAAGATACCAGGGCTGTATTCTAAAATGTGGTGCAGCTGCTAACAATTCCAAGTCCTTCTACAAAACGTGGAGAAGAATGTTTTTTGTTGTGCGAGACGATTCATTCGAGCGATAAAGACGTCCGGATGAAAACTGGGCCAATCCCTCACAGTGAGCCAGTAAATACAATCAAAGGGAAACAATCCCCTGTTAAATCGAGAAACACCTTGAGGTTTGTAGTGCGTTAATGAAGTAGCATAATGCATGACACTGTGTGTTGTATGGCGCATAATGTCTATAGCTGGATCTGCGTCACTTTGTTTCCAATAAACACCTGAGCACAGCGACTTCCGGAGCAGAGAGAGCAGTGCTTCAGGGCCATCTCGAGCCAAGGAGCCGGGATTAGACGATAGAAGATAAGAGGGGAAAAACTGCCTATTTTTTTCTTTATCATGGGTTCCACTGCTAATTATGCACCCTTGCGATGTCTCACAACTTCCCCATCATAGGGTGGAAGGGGATCTTTGAAGTTCGTTTTCCCATTCTCTTTTATGTACAGTGCCGAAAATACAACACAAGGGCCGGGTAATTAGGGTTTGTTTGCGTTTATGGTCCAATAGGTGCTGGTTTCTCGTGACGCTCCTCTAAGGGCAAACAACTAGGGTGTCTTGATTAAAGATGTTATATTTATCAAAGCACCGATATATACAACACTCAAGGCTCAAAGTGAAGAGAACCAAACCGATTGACCGTCTGAAAGGGTTTGATAACATGATAGGTTGGCCGGTATTCAACTACCATGACATCATGATAGTGGACCGCCATGACATCATCAGACATATCATGGTTATGGAATAACATGACATCAGACATATCATGGTTATGGAATAACATGACATCAGACATATCATGGTTATGGAATAACATGACATCAGACATATCATGGCTGTGGACCACCATGACATCAGACATATCATGGTGGTGGACCATGACATCAGACACATCGTAGCCACAACAAAAAGAAAATTAAGGTTACGTAAAATTTGAAGTTCTGGACAATTATTATCTCAATGAGTAAAAGACAGACCTCTGATTGGACGAGTTCCCCAGATCTGATCCATAGCAGATCCTTACATAACCACGGCTGGCGTTGTAGTAGAAGTAGGAGTAGTAGTTGTGATGGTCGCAGTAGAATAACTATTTTTCTTACTTATTGTGACAGTTAGTGTGACAACCTGTACTGTTGTGAGGATTACATAATTTACATCTCATTCATCTTCAGGAGTTCGGAGTGCAATGTGTGTGTCTGTGTGTCTGTATGTCTGTCTGTGTGTGTCTGATGTACTGTGGTATTCATAAAGCCTCAAAGGGGATTAAGAACGATTGATGAAATTTGTAGTTAAAAGTTATTCTTTAGTGAGTGTGAGTGTGTGTGTGTTTCATTGTTGCAGTTTTCCTTAACAAGCGATGAACAGGACAGAGGGACAGTTATCTGCATTCCAACAACAAGACAACAACAACATCCATTATAAAAGGTGTCATCTGCATGAGTCACTCCACCATGGCTGAGCTTAGATCCGTCAGTTATGCAGAGAGAAGCACGAGAAGAAAGAGAGATTCATTCCATTGATGTGACCTCACTGCTCCTCTGCACTCAGAGCAGATGAAAGGAGTAGAGAGAAAGAGCAGAGAAAGAAAGATGGAGAAGGGAGGAGGGAGAGACAGGTGGACAGAGAGGGGAGAGAGCGACTGAAATAAATAAGGAGAGAAGAAATTACGGGAGGAAAGAAAAAACAAAGAGACGAGGAAAGAAAGAGAGAACGAGAGAGGGTCAGGAAAGAAAGAATAAATTAACGATAGAGAGAAAGACAGAAGAGAGAAAAAATAAATCAATGATCATTTGCATATCCTCCCGAGAGGGACCGAAGTGATCAGCACGCATAACGCGCGCGCCAGAGGCGGCGACGGCGGGAAAACGTCTGAGCGGACGGAATCGATCCCCGGCGTAATTACCGCACCGTTCCACGCCGTCGTGTGCCAACAAAAACCTCCGCAATTAAGAGCGCCTCGGCTGTTAAATCAACATTTAACACTTTGTCATCACCGTTCACTGTTGATTAGCTACATCGCAAAAAAAAACAAAAAACAGACTAGCCTTGAAACAGACAAATGGTGTGCACTCTGAAAGATAGATGTAGGTTACCGTGATATCAATAAGGGTATGAAGGGGATTAGGAATAATTGCAGGGGGAATGAGGCGTTGTTAAAAGTTAAACACTTTTTAAGGGGTTTATTTTGTAAGTCTCCAAAAAGATTTGTTTGTTTTACGCGTCTCGACTTTGTCACTGAAATCGAAGCTCCCGATGTCCGGGGAAAGAGATACAGACAGACAGCGCAGGGCTGAGAGAGGGGAGGACAGAGCGATGTTTATTTACATTCCGGAGGGGTGGTGCGTCTGGTCCTGCGGTCTGGGCTGCATACACTTGTTCAGGACGTTTAAGTGGTTCTTTAAATATGCTGTTATAGCGCCCTCTGGTGGCCTCTGTGCGTTCACGCATTATCTTCTTAACAATCCCATTGTCGTTAACATCACATCATTGTATGTCAGTACACACACACACACACACACACACACACACACACACACACACACACACACACACACACACACACACACACACACACACACACACACACACACACACACACACACACACACGCGCGCGCGCGCCTGGGTCAGAGACCTGCATGGCGGCGAGTGATGGTCTCCGTGGAGACCGTCTCCGAGCAACATGAGGGGAAGGTGAAGAAGGAGGGGAAGGTGAAGAAGTATGACCTTTGAACTTCCCTGTTATTTAATGCCCTGCCCACAAAAAATCACTGCCCGCACGTCATGTTACTCTTTAATCCTTACGTTGAGCTTGCTTTAAAAACTGCAGTCTGCTTATATAACCCCTTCATATATATAACCCCTCCCCCCCCCCCACACACACACACACACACACACACACACACACACCCTGTACTAGACACACACACACACACACCCCTGTACTAAAACACCCTTACCTGGTCTGACACAAGCCACAACTTAACCTGAAAGACCCCTCCTAGTGGAATAGTGCGTGGAATAGTGTGTGTTTGTGTACTAGATCACCTGTCTCCACTAATGGTCTGACCCCCCCCCCCCCCCCCCCCCCCACCCCTCTCTCCCTCGACTCCATTACCCAGACCTTCCAAGCGGTTCCGTAATTGCAGCCTTCTTTCTGCTGAGATGCTGCGGAGCGTCTCTCCACCACGTTCAACTGCCTAGCACGCCCATGGGCACACGCGCTTACACGCACGCACGCACTCACAACGTGGGTCACGGTACAGTGGGCTCAGGAGAAGCGCAGTGGAAAGACTTTGATGACTTATTACGTCTTATTCGTCAGATAATGATGTACTTGTCTTGTGGTACGCTATACTGGAATATGCAACACATTGTATGCTTTTGTATTTTCATGATATCTAAAGTAAAAAGGCTAAAATGTTAGGCCTACTGTCAAATCGTTCTACTGTGTTTGAAAAGCAATAACAAGCATACTGACAGAAGATCATAACAGTTGTTCTCAAGTTAAAATCTTTGAAAAAAACATTGGCGTCCGCTATCACTTAATGGGCAAGATGCAGAAATGTCAGCAAAACCACACAGAACTGACATGTAAAACAGTCGCTCGGTCCAAATAACGACCCAATACAAACAGCCATGCAATCCTAATAACTTCAGCAGCCGAGCTGTGCACGCACTTGTATTTGAGTGTGCGTGTGCTTGTGCGTGCGTGTGTATACTGCAGCATGTGGTGGGTGAGCCCACGCCAGACACGCGTCTGTGTGTTGCTCTCATCACCGTAATATTATTACCCTTTAAAAGGTTATTCCCTTACCTTCCCTCCCTTGGAGCATCGCCGGTACGTGTTGGTCGCCCCTGCTGTCTGGTTCATGGCTTCTGTGAAGACATGATGATATCGGAGATAGCAGACCAAAGTTTGAAAAGCAAACTGGAGCCATACGAGTAGATAGCAAAGTATGTACAATGAAAAACTTACATTGAACGTCGGTTGATTTATTTTTACGGAAGGTATTCAGGCGTAATGTCCAACTTTAGCCCGGTATTTATATCCCAAAGCGTCGTCACGAGAACTTGTCCAGGATACGGTGTGCGCAACTCACTGAAGAAAGCGTAAATCCTGCAGGTTCACTCACTCCGAGGCACAATAACGCAGTTCAAATGTTGCTGTTCTCGTCCAAAGAGAGACAATGATGTCGATTGTCTCAGGGAATGTTTGAAGCTCACAATCCCACGAGTCACTAATCGCCGATGTGTGCGTGTTTGTGTGTGCGCGTGCGCGCACCAATTGCGCAAGCGCGCCTCGATCTGCGGCAGTTCTTGTAATTTGTGGAAAGGTTATGAAGCGCTATGAGAGACTGGTGAACACAGCAGGGGGGTTGAGCTCGGTAGGTGTGTGTGTGTGTGTGTGTGTGTGTGTGTGTGTGTGTGTGTGTGTGTGTGTGTGTGTGTGTGTGTGTGTGTGTGTGTGTGTGTGTGTGACACACACCATTTTAAATTCCAGCTCGCTTTCCAGGATCTTTCTTAGTGAAATATAGAAGTCATAATGCATTCTTCTCCGGTGGTGGGCCGGGCGGCAATATTTCTTTCATGATGGATCTATAAAAGATACTATTTTCAAATGGCATATTCCCCTGCGTCAATTAAGTCAATTAAGGTGTTGACAAAGGCAAAGATGGGTAATAACACAAATAAGGATTGGTTGATATAAAACCTGTACTTTTAATTTGTAAACTATAACATACACACGCCTAGTAGCCTATTCACATGTGTATAGAAATTATGTAAGGGGGGGGAGGGGTGTAGGGTAAGGGTTAACCCTATATTGAATAACGCATAAATTAATATATTAGCACCATCAGTCAACTCCTGAGCCTTGGATGCGTTCAGCGGTAAAGTCCCCAGAGATGGCCGTAGGGGGTGACCAGGGGGTGACCTGTGGGGACAGAGAGGGCCACTGAGGACGACTACGGGACAGGAGTGTTTGAGCAGCCCCCTCCCGACCTGGGACAGAGTGAGGTAAAGACAACATTGCCTAGAGGCAGGTCATCAAATCCAGTCAATCGCTTTTTTTCTCTGCTCGAATTTTCCAGCAGTTGGACCGAAATAATAAAAAATAAATAAAAAAGTTGTATCAGCCTGAACCTCTTACCTGAGCTCATTGCGCAGGGGGGGGTGTTTTCTGGGGTCCACCGTCTGTCTCCGCGCTGTTGGCCGTCAACGCCGCCTCAGGCGCTGCTTGGACGTTTCCTCTTGACTATGGAGGAACTCAGAGAGCCAGCGAAGCCATGTATTGATCCGCGGCCCTTAAGTTTTCCTGAGAGCAGGCTTTTACTGTTGAATCAGCAGGTGATGTGCGGAATGCATTCATCTGGGAACGGTTGGCCATGTACCGTGACCGTCGGCCAGCGGATGTGGTGCCCAACCGCTGCTTCACTATTGAGGGGGAGGGATGATGACCCTTAGATACACAGCTCTCTGGTAAATATGTGCAACTCTTTGGTCATTGAGAGGAAGTGATTTACAATTATGTATGGTATGTATATCAATGGATTGCGTTTATATAGAGACTTTATCCAAACAATATTACCTGAAATTCACCCATTCATGCTCACTTTCACACAGCGACGGCAGAGTCAACCATGCAAGGCGGGAGCAGTTAAGGTTGAGGTGTCTTGGGGAGGGGGGGGACCCCTCAACATCAGCTAGGAGAAGCCGGGGATCGAACTACCAACCTTCCGGTTACCTACCTCTAACTCCTGAGCCGCCCACATGTATGTATGTATGTATGTATACATTGATAAATACATTGATAAATGCAAAACGTATGTATGTATATCCTGTATCCATGTATGTATGTCCTGTATGTGTATGTATATATATATATTTATAAAACGGGTGGATTAAATAAAGCAATCTGATTGGTTCCCAACTGTTGTATGTTGAGCGTATACACACAGCTATGACGCCCGTTCAGTTTACAGAGTTCAGTATCACTCCACGCCTAACTTGAACTGTTGTTTATTTATATATAGAAGCATTAGCAGAGTTCACTGAAGCATAAAAATATGTTGATTGCTGGAGAGGGTGGAAATGTTGTAAAGCAATAGGCACACGGTGAGTGAACTCGATAGCTAAATTGCCAGCGAACCAAGCTACCGTCTCTAGCCTAGCCTTCTCTCTGAAGGACGCTACAATGTGTTGCATAGCAACCGCTGTACACTTTGCAGGCAGCCAGGAGGGACTACTTATTTGTATTCATAAAAAAAAATGCTTTTCCGACTTTCTCGCTTTTTCAAAATTGAGGGTGTCTATGACTTTCATTTCGCCATACTTACGTAACCGTTTTATAAAAAACTTCAGTCAGTGAAATGTGCTCATTATACCACAGTTAAGGGGCATTGTCCGTCCCGACGCACAGCGGAGGAGCACATACCACAGCCTGTCGTGATCTATTGCTTAAATATATATACATTATATATATCATGAAAGAGCAGGTAGGGGTTAGGCCATCTTTACCAAAGAGGCCTACAAGTTGACTGCAGACATTATAGTTGGAACTTTATCGCCCCATATTGGTCTGAATAAGACTGTCGAGGTTCAAAGCCCTACTTTCACTTCTCTTGTGTAAGCAACTGCATGAGTGCAACTCTGCGTGTCAGTTCTGTTCACTGCGAATCATTTTTAAAATTGGTTTCAGATCCCTGTGGACACAGTTCACAACCACACAGTCCCAGCGCAACTGCCATAAGAATGCACAGAAGTTCAAGTCATCGACTTCCTTGGCACCAGTGTTAGCTCAAAAGACTCACAACAAAACACAAAAACAACAACAAATATAAAACAAGTCAACTCGTGAAGACACCCCCCCCCCCCCTCCCCCTCCATAACAGCATTGTCTGTTCCCATCTTCTGGTCTTCTTGGAGGTTACAGTCAAGGCAGCAACACGTCGGAACTATAATTCACTCCCAATGACAAACAGCAGATAAATATAAAATCCGAAAATACTTTCGCTTTGCTGCCTGTCTCAAAGGTCTTTGTGACCTTTGTAAAAGGTCGTGGGGTTGATTTGCTGTATCTCTCCCCCAGGCCCGCAACGATGTGCTGGGGATTAGCAGCCCGACTCTCAATAGGGTTCAGCTCTCTCTCGCACTCTCTCTCTTGAGATTTCGCGCTGCTAAATCGGGAACGTTAATGCACGACATTCTGCGTCTCTGTCGCCACATAACAGGCTCCAAATAACACACAATGAGCGTAAGGCCATTAAGGACTGTGCTCTCGGTTTCCCCCTAAAAGCAATCTAACATGGTTAAGGTCTGTTTATGCTTCCCCAGGAAGAGACAAGGGCACTGGTAAGGCCGGGGAGATGATGTTGTTCTCCATCAATGCAGTTACAACGGCAAATGCATAAAGTAAACGATGATGCTCGCGAACTACAATTGATCCGCTTTGAGGTTAGGGGTGGGGGGGTGGGGTGGGGCTGGGGGGTGTGTGGTGGTTGTTTTTATTTTCCACTCCTGGAGCGAGTGTAGTCCTCGACGGTAGAGCCACGGAATGGTCGTGTCTGTGCGTTGCATCATGACAGGTTCCAGCAGGAGGTTTCAGTAAAAAGAATATCCACGAGACAGCGTCAGTGAGATGTGTTTTATTCCCGTCCCGAACGACTTCAGATGGGTTTGTGTCGACGCCATAGCCCTCCCCCGTCAGTGGAATCTGCGTGAGCCGAGGAGCTTTACTTTTGTGTTGAGTATCGATTCATGTTGTCACGGCTCCCTCTCTTGAGCCAGCAGATCAGAGATTAGAGATGTTTCAGCGCGTGCGACAAAAATACACACCACGTCGTCCCAAAATAAGTTCTTTTTTTTTTAAGTCTGGCTCTGTGTCTAGAGCTTTGTTTAATTTCTGTTTATAGTTATATAGTTCTATTTTTGGGGTGCTGTCTTGTCTTGTTTACTTCCTTGTTTCATCTCTAAACCCGGTCGTGCCTCCACAGGGTCAAAGTCCCACACTCGACCTGTCGGTTGGGATCCATGTTCACGTTCTTATTTTTGTGCTTGAAAATAAAAGCGCTTGATCGCAAGCCTCAAAGCCAGGGGGAGGGAGGATAGTTCCCCTCACTCGGGCCGGTGTACATGCCGGGTATACACATAAGAACATAAGAGATGGGTGTGTGTGCATGTGTGAGTGTGTCTGCTTGTGTGTGTCTGTGTGCGTGTGTGTGTGTGTCACCAGATGCGTCAAGGTCTTAGACATACAAAGGCATATCTTGGCCCACTTCTTCAGATGTATTTGTGTCTATGCACATTAGCTCCCTAACAACAGTGTCAGGTGGCGTTAGGTTCTGCGTCAGACAAACCTCTCCTCGAATCCCAACGAGGAATATGTCATCCACCTGACATGCTGTTCAATTATTTTTTGAACTCTTCTAAAATTAAAGATTTAAAAAAAAAAATTTTTTTAACCATTTTCTAAGAAAAAAAAAATCTGTGTAGGCTATGCTATCGCTCATGGTTAAATAAATGTTTAGGCCTACTAGCAGGCATGCAAACTTGGGGTGAAAAAGGTGAGAATGATGCATGAGCCGAGCTCCAAGTTGTCTCTATACTATATTTCTGCTCCTTTCTCCCGTCATAAGAACATTACTGTATGTAACCGTGGCTATCTGTTGCGTGGCTTTCCCACTAAGATAGCTTTCTTTATAAAACATTAGTATTAATTTTTAGTGTTTCTCATGTCACAGAAACCACAGTGAATCCTGTGTTTCTGTGACCCGCTGTGGTGTCGACAGCACAGAGCTCCGGTACCGTTACAGGACAGCGGTGGTTTCTTTCAGCTTGTATTGTATTCCAATTTTAGCGAAAACACACATAACATTAGCTTGAAAGAAAAAAACAGTTTAAGTGACTCGTCTGCCAATGACTTCAAGTTGGTTGTGTTTTAACCAGTGATTGTTGCACCAAACTGTTTACAAAGGGACACTTGCTTGCGACACAGCAAGCGCCTGCTAGTTGACCTGCCGGGCGGGACGATCAGTACTTCCCCACATAAAGAGCTTAATTCTGATTGGATCGCTTCCCAAATCGTCCCGCTTACATTTTCATCTCGTTTTTATTTGTTAACGAAAGTGTCAAAAGATTTTGTCGTAGTTTTTGTCATCCTAAATTGATTTTTATTTAGTTATCGTCTCGTTTTCGTCAGACTGTAGACCCCCCAAGTGGCCAATTTTGTTGAAAAAATGGCAAATTTTGCCGAAAGGTGACTAGTTTGCATGCCTGAACAATAGAAATCATCGTGCCCCACCCCAGCTCTGTGAATGAAGAGAAGTTCTTTATGGACAGTGGAGACATTATAATGGTTGCCTGGCAACACAACAAGCTTCAGTCAATTCATTTCAATTTTATTGACGGAAGGATGAAGGCTCATGATTAGGTCTTTGTAGCTTGATTCTGAAATGATGATGGTTTCTATGTCTGACAGTACATAGATGTGTGTGTGTGTGTGTGTGTGTGTGTGTGTGTGTGTGTGTGTGTGTGTGTGTCAGTGAGGGAGTATTATTTAGTGAGTATCTGTGTGTGAATGTGCGCTAGTGAGTGGAATTGCACAAAATCTTTAACAAAGACTGTCATGCTCCATAAAGCGGCTCATCAACACAAACACACACACACAAACACAAATTATTTACTCATGAAATTAACAATCATTAGGCATGCAAACAAGATGCACATTTTTGAAAAGCAATATTAATCTTGGGAAATTACAAACGACACATAAACACATTGACTACATTGCAATAATGGAAAACAGTTCTGGAATCCAATTTCTAAAACTGGGAGAAATTTGTTAAAGATCCTCTGTCAAAGGTAGAAAGGAAAAAATGATCAACTCTTTTGTCAGAAAGTGGCTTGGAGTCCCATGCTGCCTAAGCAGCGTAGCCTTGTATGGGAAGGGCATTGTAGAGTTGCCCATATCTAATCTGACAGAAGAATTTAAATGTGCTAAGGTTAGACTGGAAATGACTCTTACTCAGTCCAAGGACCCAGTGGTGAGAAGGGTTGCACCCACAGTCAAAGCAGGGAGGAAATGGAAACCAAAACAAGCGGTCCAGCAAGCTCAATCAGCACTTAGGCATAGGAATATTATGGGCCATGTTCAGCATGGGTGGGGAGGCTTAGGGAGGGACGTAGGTAAACCCTCATGGGGTAAGGCTTCTGCAGGAGAAAGGAGGAAAAATGGTAGTGGAGGAAATACATAGACAGGAGGAGATTGTAAGATGTACTAAGGCAGTGTCGCAGGCAAAACAAGGGCAGTGGGTGAATTGGGAGGGAGTTGAGAAGAAGAAGATAAAGTGGAGAGATCTATGGAGCATGGAGGCTTGCAGGATCAGATTTATGATAGGTGCCACTTATGATGTGCTCCCATCTCCCCAGAACTTAAATCAGTGGTTTGGTGAGGATGAGACATGCACACTATGTTCCCGTGTATGCAGCCTCCGCCATATCCTATCAGGGTGCAAGGTAAGTCTCTCCCAGGGGCGGTATACGTGGCTTCATAACCAGGTATTGAAATGTTTGGCAGAGGCTGTTGATGATAAATGGAGGGAAGCTAATTCAAGCCGCTAGTAAAGAGGGTAGGCAAATTAACTGTGCATCAGGGGGAAAAGGCTAGACTATTTAGAGGCAGGCACAGAGTCGGGCAGCTAAGTAATGGAGGAGCCTGGGAATTGAAGGCAGATCTTATTCAGCAGGTTGTTGTCCCTCCACACATCGTTAGCACTCGGCTAAGACCAGGGGGGTATTCCATCAACCAAGCTAAACCCAAAGTTGGGCTTATTTTGCTTAGCCTGGCTTCTGTCAGCTAGAGTTGAGTTCCATTAATGTGGCTTAAGGGAATCTCCGCTAAGTTACCATGGCAACTTATCCGACCAAACAACCATCAAGCTAAACATAAAGCCGGGCTTCTTTCAGCTGGAGTTGCGTTCCATGAACGTCACTTAAGGGAATCTCCGCTAAGTAACCATGGCAATTTATCCGACCAAACTAACCTGGTCGGGAGCAGGTTAACTGTCAGGCTAACTTGAGCGGTGTTTCAGAGAAATCCATCTGTCAGCAACAATTGTAACATCAGAAGGTTCCGCCAAGCCCAGTTCTCACAATTTTGTCATAAATGTACATATATGAAGTACAAACAGCGTATATTTTCACTAAGGGTCTAAGATTAAATGACGCAAATGAAATAATTCAATGAATTGCTATCTATTATTACTGTGGCTATTTGTCCAACACATTTTTACACAAATCTATGTATTATCTCGTTATCAGTAGCCTAATCAGCAGCTGGGTGAATGGTCTAGCACTTGCCCTGTGATACGTGCGACCCGAGTTCTAATGTGTAGTATTCTTGGCGTTGGCTTCATTTTGTAATTCCCTTTATTAATTTTATTAATTTGATTAATTACCTAATTAAGAATATTCAAAGAAATGGAAAATAAATGGCATGAAAAGTTATTTGATTTCTCTAGTAATGCTTCCTATATTACTATTAGGCCTACTTGCGTGGGGATAGAACCCCGGACGACCGGGTACAAGTCCGACACGTTAACTCGAGACTATCTCCCTGCTTTTAAATCCATGGTCAATATTCAATTAAAATATGTTACGCTTAATACTACTTATGCATTCAACAGATCGCCGTTTTTTGTGCCAGGCAGCCTCCCTGTTTCTATTAATGGTTACGGTGTTCCCTTTTTGAGTTATTATATGCGTGTACTCCTCATAGACCTCCACAAGCAGCTTCTGTTCGCCGCTGGAAAAGATCCCGCTCGGTCCTTTTCGGACATTTGATCCATGATTCGACATTCACGGTTCTGGGCTGGTTACATATCTCGTGAACGCGCGTAATCCACGATAATGTGAGCCTGGTTTGAACTAACCTGAGCAATGCGTGGCTGAACTGCGTTGATGGAACGGCTTTAGCCTCAAGTGGAAGTTGGCGCTAGTTCTAACCAGGCTTAATCAACTAATCGCCGCTTTCGTTAGCGACTTTGATGGAATACCCCCCAGATATGCTATTGTGGTCAGACTCAGAGAAGATTGTTTATTTTATTGAACTTACAGTTCCTTGAAGTAGCCAATGAGCTTCAGAAAGCGAAGTATGCTGAGATGGCTGGAGAGGCAGCACAGTGAGGCTGGAGTACGCGACTAAGGCCTATTGAAATCAGTGTCGCTGCTATTAGCTTGCTGACTGAACTGGGTATTTGTGGACGAAGTTTGAGGCAGGCGGTTAGTAACATGTCCGTGGCAGCAGAACGAGCAAGTGAATGGCTGTGGGTAAGGAGAAAACATACTGTACTTCCTGGGGTGCAAGCTAAGGTAAGCCAGCTGTGCTAACGTGTGCTAATGTGCTAACGTGTTTGTTTGGTCAGGGTTAGGGATAGGGCTAGGGGTATGATGCAGGAAAGAGTGTTTAGATGCATTAATTGTGGCAATGTGGTAGCAGCATTGAGGGGGGTGAATCCAGGATGCTGGTTTCATTGTTAAGCCTTCAGGAGGTGTCGTGGGCCTAACTTAACGAAACATCTGTGAAAGAGGGTGCCCACTTGATAACCCCAATGATATTCTGCTTACTGCATACTGCTGTATTTACTGCTGTTAGTTGGGCTAGTCCAACTACTTGTCTCATGTTTTTCACCTTTGGTTGGTAGCTTAGTAGCCAGCATGCTTATAAGGTTGGTTTGGACAGGGCTGGGCGGGCTGCCCACTGAACGCTGGCCGCCCCCGGGGCTGCCCGCCCAGCCCCGCTGCTGCGGCAGCGTTGGAGCCCCGCTGGCCACCGTCATCTCAGGAGAAATGTAATCAGGACAGCTGGGCGACTGGAGGACTGGGTTAGACTGAGGGAAGAAACACACTTTTTAAATATTATAATAGCAATTTTATAATGATAGAATGCCGGTTCTGAATCGGTGAACTATCCCTTTAAGTACAGACAGAACCGTGAAATGGAGGCGAAAGGGATTGTTGCCCGGGGTTGTCTCCCGCTGCCGTGGGAGCGGGCAGCCCGCTGAACGCTGCCTGTTGCCCGGGGTTGTCTCCCGCCAGAGCCCCGCTGCCGCGGTAGCGGGCACCGGAGCCCCGGGCTCCGGCAGGAGACAACCCCGGGCAACCGGCAGCGTTCAGCGGGCTGCCCGCTGCTGCGGTAGCGGGCTGCCTGCTGCTGCGGTAGCGGGCAGCGGAGCCCCGGCCACCGGGCAGCGGGTAATTAGTTACCTGGCAGTGGGGCTCTGGCGGACAATCCTGGGCAACAATCCTTTTCTCCTCCATGTCGCGGTTCCCAATTCCTTCTCAACAATGGCCAAGATATCCACCACTACGAATCTCGTTGTGGAAATACCAGAGACCTCAGACAACCCGACGCAGTCTAGTCTTTTCACCAAATGGGAGCTTTATGCAAGCTTGCGTTATTGTGTTGTGTGTTATGCGCCATAACACCAACAGCAGAACGGTTATCCAAGTAACAAAGAACACTTGCGTTACAGTGTGTGTATACACACACACACATACACACACACATGTGGCACTCGCACAGTCCTAGCTCATTGTCTCATTGGCAGGCCAAGCAGAGAAAGGGGAGGTAACCTGCTCGCCAGCTTGCAAATCGAAGCGTTTCAGCGATCCTTTTTTCAAAGACGGAGCAAGATACCTACTTCTTGGTTTACACTTAATGCAATTTTTAGCTACTGGGGGACCATAGGGAGGCTAGGGGAATGCAACTTAATGTTAGAAAACCTCATAAAGTGAAATTTTCATGCCATGGGACCTTTAAAGCTTTATGAAACTAAATGAATGCTTCCTCGACCTAGAAAAAGTGCTATCATAGTGAGCAAAAAAGACCCAAATTTATTACAAACAGACATGACACTAACCCTTTTGTAAACACTTTTGCATACGTTGATGTCAACCACATCATTCTGGAAGGTTCCATGTTAGCTAGCCCCCAGTAAAATAAGTATTAGCATAGACCAATCATGCTTTGCATTTCAATTGGTGGTAGATCTAGGTCTGATGAGATGTTCCCAATGGCCTGTGATGAGGACCTGTTTTGGGGGAGGGGCTTTTGGAGGCAGGCCTGAAGTGAGGGGTAGGGTTATTTTCGGTTAGACACTTTCAAAATCTAGTGTACTCTTGCTCGTTTCTCTGAAGTGGCCCACCTTATATTAATAATAATTTTGCTGAATCACAGTTCTGAATCACACTGGTCTAGTGGTGAATCTGAGGACCTGTCCACACGGGCGAAAACGATCCGTTTTCCTTTGATGCGTTTCAGGAATATCTCCGTAAAGACTGACTCGTTGCGAAAACGTATCGAGCTGTAGAAACGCTGTAGTACATATTCAAGGCGATTGTGTGGCTCTGGTTCTCCACAAAAAAAAGTGGAGCGCATCAAACCTGCGCGCATCAAGCCCATGCGCTCTGTATATAAACATACAGTCGATGAGGAGAAAGCAGTTGTTAAACCTTTTAGATTGAGCAGAAATACTTTTTAATGTACAGTTAGTAATAACATTTGGGGGGGCAATGACGTCATCATTTGTGTTTCAGGCGTTTCACACGAATCCTAACACGAAACTGCATAGGTCAGTTTTTATCTGAATCCACCCTCGGAGGTGGTTTCAGAAAAGTGTTTTCGGGCACCGGATCCGCTGGATCCGTCTTGACGGTCGGCCCAAACGCACAAGACTTGTGAGGTTTCACCCAAAAATAAGCTCTGTGTGGACAGTTTCCTTAATTGAGGTGTTAACTTCTCTGTACTACAGTTTTTTTCTCCTATTCATGTCAGAGCAGCTTCCTCTGTACTCTTTGTTAGGTTTCATTACAAAGGTATCAAATTGAAATGTCGGCCTTAATCACAGGGTTCCAAGTACAACTCCATCATTACCGCAGACGCCGCATCGCTAATTCTGTGCCGTGGTTCGCCGTTTGAGGGGTCATTACAAATGCATAGAATTCATTTCCACAAAACTTGCTGTGAGAGTTGCTTCGTGACATTAGGTGAAATCAAAAAGGAGAACTTTGAATTGGTGTGGGGAAAAGTAAATTCCATGTAATGGAATTATCTTCCATTTTAATGAAACATTTACCATGGAACTACCGTGAAAAAATATATATATGTTTTTTTGTGTGACTACATTAAATCAACCAAACCAAACCAAGACAAGCTTCTTCTGAAGACCAAATGTTGTCATTTGTTAATACTTGCATATTATATGTTATATTTCACAAATGAATGGCAACATTTGGAGTGAGAAAGTTGGAAAAGCAACTCCCAAAATGTTTTTTGTTTATCCCTGATTCCTTTCCACTAATGAAAAAGCAACGGAATACTCTGGACCCATAACCTCATTTTGAATGATACTGCACAGTAGATGATACGAGAGAATTCAGCATTTTGGGCCCAATCTGATTCTCATCCTCAATTGGATTTGCATAAAACTTTTGGAGTCTTCTTTTTGAGGTCATGTTTGTTTACCCAGCTGTGTGCTACAGACGGATGGAGCACATGGCTCAGAACACCAAATAAGATAGCCTTCTGCTGCTATCTGCATGGATTAAGTCCCGGAATTAAGGCCTCTTGGCTTATCATTTGAAAATGGGATGCAAAAAGTACAGGAAAAGGATACATATTTTGCTATTTGGACAGATATTGTTATCCAAAGCAAGAGGTAGGCCTAAAGTGAATTGAGCTAAATATTCAGACTCACTGTTACCCAATATCGCATTATTGACCACGAAAACTTGTAAAGCATACAGAACTTACCAGAAATGTTTTTTGCTGGGAAAAACTATTAAAATCATTAAAATAGACATGCCTTGGAATGGCCCTTCCTGCCAACAAAGCATCCTTTTGTTTGAGGCTCGCCCCCTCTCCCCCACTCTCTCTCTATGTTTATCTGTAGACTCTAATACTCTAAGACTCTGTTTTAAAGGCCGCTATATGCACATTTTATGTGCAATACTGATGAGGAGACACGGCTTACCGCCATTTCTACCAAGACTGTGATGAACTGTCCCCAGAGAGCGAGAGCACGAGAAGAGACGAGAGAGAGAGAGAGAGAGAGAGAGAGAGAGAGAGAGAGAGAGAGAGAGAGAGAGAGAGAGAGAGAGAGAGAGAGAGAGAGAGAGAGAGAGAGAGAGAGAGAGAGAGAGAGCAAAGAGCGAGAGAAAGAGAGTGACAGAGAGGTCCATCGAACAAGGAGTTAAATTAAACAGTGACCCCTGTGAAGATGGATGGCCTTGGCTTTGCCCGATACGGCTCTGAGCACTAAATTAGCCAACGATACTATGATATTATTATTCATCCCTTATCAGAGTATGGGGCAAAGGTCTTGAGTACTAATTTCAAACAAAGTGGCCCATAAACGTAGAATGAAAATAAACACTCAATAGTGTTGACGCATCAAAGAAATATGATCAAGTATTTAAATAACCATTAAAAATGTATGGACTCCTTCAAAAGCACTTCAAATAAATGTTATCTTTATTTTTTTAAATGACTTACTTTAGTTATGCAACAGATTATGTAATCACTTCAGTAGGAATGCTGGGAGTTGCATTTGATAGTCATTCAACTTCTTCAGTGAGGTGGAGCCAAGGGAGGAATCTTTCAATTTCAGCAGCAGCAGCGGCAGCAGCAGCTCAGAGCCCGTATCAGAGCAGATCCTCTGGATTAGGACGGGGGGAAATTGCTTTATTGCTCATCCCATCCACAGACACAGTAACCTTCCATGCCCATATCACATACTTTTTAAACATTGGGCAATCATATAAAACCAACCAAACCTAATACAAACTCCCAAAGACCAAATCACTGACATTTTCTTGTTTGTTGATGTTTGTCAAGTTAATATTTGTTTTGTATAGCAGACAAAAGTCAACACTTTTTCACTTGTTGTGTACACTTCCAGTGTGAGCCACTACCATCAGTGTCCTTTGCTTGTCCCTCAAAAAAACATAATTGATCATATTGATGTATGTATGAATCCATTATATTTTCATACAGCACAACGTTCACAACCATCACTTGAGTCCACTTTATTTTTAAGCGTGACAGTGACACATTTTCTAAGTAACCACAACCACATCCACATCCAATGCCGCAGTCACCGTAGGAACCAGCAGGCCTCGAATTCTGCGATCAAACCGTCACATCCCTCTCATCACCATGGAAACCTCCTCGGTGGGATTCCCAAGTTTGTGATTGCTCACGTAATGGAATTATGTCGCGCTCAAAGTTGCGGTGAAGCGTCGCCATCGCCCACAAAGACAATACCCTGTTCCGCTGGTAGGCCGCCTGACCAGGAAGGATGTACTTTCACGTATGTGTGGGGGGTCTATGACAGGAATGTGAGTAGCATGTTCCTGCGTGGGCTGATCTCTCTTTCAACATACATCATTGATCATAACCTCCCCCCTGGGTATTGTACCGGCTGTTGATTGATCAATAATACATATATTAATCTCCGGCTTAGCCAAAGAAATTAAAAAGAAACCAATGATACTCCCGTTCTTTGCACCTTATCAAGAGTACCTCAGTATATTCCATCATATCATAGTCCCTCTACTTTACTGACATATTCCCCCATGGTAAGCGCCCACGCATCTGAAATCAAATCATCTCTTATGAGTGTAATATATTCAAAAAGCACAGCAAAACAGACGGAGGATCAAGCAGTCGAGGAGGGATATCAAACAGAAAATATTCATAGGATTGTGTGCGTTCCCTGTGGTTGTCAAACACACTCAGGCATCGTATGTGACACGCAGGCGACCGGCAACAACACAATGTAACGGGAGGCTGTTCGATACACTGGGGTCGGATCCCTCTTAATGAGAAGAAACAGCCTGATGGAGACGGAGGACTCCTGAACCTTACCAAAGAATCGCTCAGATGTCGGTCTTTGTTGCGTTGTGTGAGTGGCCCCACTGTTCACTTGAGCCTGTTGGCTTCAGTACAGATAACGCTTGGATAGCTCAGGTTATGTTGAGTGAGAGTCGCCCATCGGCTTGCAAGTGAAGAACTTTGACCATGGCTAAGTTTATATTTTTGTTTATCTTTTTTGTTTATCTTATTATAATTGTGTGCATTTACATAACGACAAATGTGCACAACAGGTAACAAGCACATCATCAATACTTTGAGGCCTTGTGGACAGCAATCGAACTGGGGTCATTGTGATTACTAGGAGGTCAAACGGCACGTTGGTAGGATGAAGTGGAGTATCTGTGAAAGCCAACACGCTTGTTCTAATGAGTCTTTGTGGGAGACAATCAGAGGCTGTTTATAACCACCAACATACAAGCTGCTGCCAATTGTATGGATCAGTGCAGATGTCAAGCTGCTACACTGGATGCATCTGGATGCCAATTAAATCTGCAGTCCTGCTTCGCTGACCACGAAGGCCACTTTATTCTTTTTTATTTACGATCATTTTTATTACATTTATTTCTTTACTTAAATCTGCACTTTGTACATTTTTTCACTGTGGCCATCACATCACACACAACATTTACTTGAACTAATATGTGTCTAAGCAACATAACCCATCCACCCACAAGTCAACATTCCCAGGGATCGTTTATCTCTCTCAAATCAATCAATTCGGTCTGTGGAGAAAAGGACACCGGGTTGAGACCTCCCATTACCCATTGGTAATGTGAGTAAATATTGTGCAGCATCTTCATTACATTCAGTCATGTTGCAGCGACTTTTATCCAAACTGAATTACAAGTGAGGCTGGGAACAATAGTACACAATTAAAGTACACAATTAAAGCAGGACTAAGTACAGCAAACTTTAAGTGCTGCAAGACCAAGTTTCTAACTGAAACAACTAGACAGAGTGCAGAGTAGAGCTATGAACCAGAAAGACAAGGTAACTGCCAGGTTTCCAACAGATGAGCAGTTTCCAAGCCCCATCAACTCCCACAACTGTGTGTTTGACTGCAGGTTTTCTGTTTTATGAAATGCATATGCAGTTTGTAAAGTGGTAGACCTTTTCGTTACGGTGCCTAGACAAGAGTGTCAGCCCTGTCTCCCTTCTGTACAGACACGGTTGTCGTGACTCACAGTGTGCAGGTAGCCTTTAGACTTTCACTTTCACTTTAATTAGGAAAGATGAAGCAAACGCTGCACGTTCTTTTCACAGATCTTCAGGAGGGAAATGCCAGCACGACCGTCTCGGTTAAGAATTAGTTGTTCTTTTTGTCTTCTGCTAAGAACATTTAGTGATGTTTCTTTGGCTAGCCGCTGGCAAGGATGCCACTTAACCACCATTTTTTCTAAATGTCAACGAAAAAACATCATATAAACATAGAGCTGAATTAACAGCTACAGGGGTGGGACGACAACACAGAAATACATTACACGCACAATAGGAAGGGTTATTTTATTGAGATATTGGAGCGGGTGTAAAGGTGACATTTTGTTCAGAAGGAGATGGTTTAATGTGGCTGACAAGATATGTCAAGGATTATTCAAATTTTTTGCACGGAGATACAGGGAAAGGCTGCCAAGAGTCTCCACTATGAATCTCATTTACATTAAAAATCATTTTCTTTTCTTGCTAGACAAGTTCATATTCAAATGCACGCACGCACGCACGCACGCACGCACGCACACACGCACACACACACACACGCACACACACACACACACACACACAAACATACACAATAAGAAAAGGAAAGTCAAGCTGAAAGTTTTGTGCTTGGACATTCAATTTTCAGGCCGTTATCTCCACCATATCATCACTCACACATCCATAATCACCCAAGAACGCAATCAGCAGCAGAAGTCCTGATTATCATAACCGCAGTGGTTAAAACTAGCCTCTGGTGACTCACCAAAGATCACATTTTTATTCCTTGCTCTGGATGTGAAACCTAAAGTTAAGTTAAAGTTGTTCAAACAGTTTGTCATTCCCTGTTTAGAATATTAGAATAGAATATTTATTTATTTGTCACTGCCATAAATAACAATGAAATTACGTTGGAGCATACAGCCTTACATAGTGAAAAGTGCATAGTGCAAAATGTGCAATGGTGCAGAATCCCATGGGCATATCATTGTACATGAAAAAGAGTGAAGGTGAAGACATCCGTTAGCTCTGCAGCACAGTCTTTCAGCACCCGGCCCAGCACGCCGTCCGGCCCGGCTGCCTTCCTGATGTTAATGCTGCGGAGGACACGTCTTACCTCATGAGAGCTCAGGACTGGGACAGGGTCAGAGGAGGGAAGGGGGGACAGCACAGAATCTGTGTTTTCCCTGTCAAAGCGGGCGTAGAAGTGGTTTAAGTCCTCAGCCAGGGTGGCATCAGCTGAGGGAGATGTTGCTCTTGCCTTGCTCTTGTAGTCCGTGATGGCCCTGATGCCCTCCCATACCTGCCTGGAGTTCGTAGAGTTGTTGAAACAGGCTTCAATACGCCTCCGGTGTTGTTGTTTGGCAGTATTGATGCCCTTCCTCAGTGTAGCCCTGGCTCTGCTGTATGCCTCAGGATCCCCAGAGCTATGTGCCAAGTCCCTAGCTCGGATCAGCTGTTCTACACTGTGTGTCATCCAAGGTTTCCTGTTCAGATACACACGAAAATGTTTCCAAGATGTAACGTTATCCACACAGAAGTTTATGTAGCATAGGACAGTGGAGGTGTATTCATCCATGGATTCACGAGTGTCCGTGCCCTGCCCTCTGAATACATCCCAATCCGTGTGATAGAAACAGTCCTGCAGCATAGGGATGGCGTCTTCTGGCCATGTTCTCCTAGATTTGGTGATAGACCCAGCACTCTTGATCCTAGGTGTATACCGTGGGTGTAACAGCAGAGAGAGATGGTCCGACAGACCCAGGTGTGGATAAACCTGAGCCTTGTATGCATCTGCTGTGTTAGTGTACACTTGGTCCAGCGTTTTGTTTCCCCTAGTAGCACATTTCACATTACGATGGAATTTGTGAAGAACTGTTTTCAAGTCAGCATGGTTAAAATCCCCAGCTGCTATAAAAACACTGTCCGGATGAGCTACTAAGCTGTCGTTTATGCTGTCGTGGACCTGTGCTAGCGCTAGCTTAGCATTAGCATCTGGTGTTTACTCCATCTGTAGAGCATTGGCTACCATCGGCCCGACAGCTCAACCGACCTTCTTATGTTTAGAGTGGAGCAGAGAAGGCCACTTCTGAAAGTAAACACTTGTATGAACACAAACTCCCGGCATAAAAGAGCATTGCATTTTCAGTGTGGAAGTTGGTAAACAAAAGGGAAAAAAAAACTGAATAGCTGGAGTCATCAGTTCAAAATGTCTTTGATATGGAGACACTTGTAAGTAAGGAGCTCATTATCAGTCCGAGTCCCAGGAACACCCTGTTATCTCCCCGTTTGAATTACAGCCAGACAGCTGAGGCTGCGTCAACGTTATTGATGTTCTCCTCTTATTGCTGGTGAAAGTGAGTAATAGCAGTTCCCCTCTCTAAAGGTTTTTCCCCTTCCATCCCATAATAGCTCAGCTGGGAGCTGCAAACGGTTCACAGCGACAAGCAGTTTATTGCTGGCGTTTTCATCTTATATACTTTGCCTATGGAAGCCGAATTTGATGTTTAAGTTTTGAGAACTTTTTTCTTGCAGTTAAAATATGGGTTTCTTCAATGATACGTATGCTAACAGGCCTTCAGGCCTTAAAAAGGGCCCCTATTTTACCACCAGGTATGATGTTGATTAACGATTAGGTAGATCAATCTACCAGCCTACCCAATTGCCTGGACCCATTGGTAGGCTGATCCATCCATAGAGCATCTTGGTGAAATCTCCCACTGGTGATTTCGAAGTGGCTTGTAATCGCTAATCAGCTTCACACTTGGTGGTAAAATTAGGGCTCTTCATTGAAAAGGACACTAAATGTGGTTCCACCAATTATACGTCCTGCAGAGATTCACTAATTTGGTTTTGCCTTGAACCAAAGCAAATGTTTTTTTTCCCCCGCTACAGGGAAGCAAACACTAGGTCTCATGCAAGTGATTCACATACTGCTGGTCTTGTTTTTCTTTCTTTCATCAAGGGCTCTCCCTTAGCCCCGAAGACTCAGATCCTCCAGCAACACTGGCTGACAGGCTCACCAAGCCTGTTTGAAGTGTAAATAGAATACTGTCCATAGATGGAAGCCCAACTCTTCTCAGGTAATGCTGCATGTTGGTTTTGCTTTGATTCCTTATGTGCATCCTTATCCACCCTAGAAAGAAGATTGGTTTCAAGAATCAGCTGGCAGAGAAAGTACCATGGATATCGCTAGGCTCGGTGAAGTGTCAGAAACTGTCTTCTCTAAAAGTGTTCCTACAGTGTGGTCGTTTGTAGAACACCTCTCATAACCTTGTTAGGTTAAGGAGGCCTCTGAAGATTGTCTTGTCATAAGGTTGTTCCTCTGAAGAATGAAAAAGGTATTGATTAATCCTTCACAGACTCCAAGCTCAACCCTTGATATTTCACGTTGGATAAATCCAAAGGAGGTATTGCAGGGGGATAGATTGTACTGTACAGAAATAACTTTGAAAGGGAGGTTGTTAATACTGGCTCGCTTGTGTTACAGACATTTTGTTTTTCTTTACAATAACCTTAATTTCCAAAAGAAGGTAAAACCAGAAACCTTTAGCTTGAGGATTTTATCTTGTCCCAAGATGGAAGGTGGAATGAACTTCGAGTGGAACAGGCACAAGACAACAAATTGAGGTTTCAAATCAACCAGGAGTAGGAGAGGAACGGTGGGGAACCATCTCACTCCTCCGTCAAACGCTGTTCAAAAGGGCTTCAAGGTTTTCATCCGGAGCAAAAACAACAACGTTTCTCAAATGTATGGTTGTACCACCTAAATCGATTAAACTGAGGTATAGGAGGCTGCCTGCACTAAGGAACGATGCAACACAGCTTTAAAACACAGAAGAACCTGGGGGCTGCTCTGAAGTAAACTTAAAAAAAGCAATGTATGGTGTGTGGGTGCACTTTTAGTCTATGATTCCATTATGCTGTCGGTTTATTGTGCAGTGAATACTCTGTTTACATAATGAATACAAAATATATGCACAGTGGAATTTCTCTCCATTGTACATATACATTTTCCACTTCAGAGGAAGTGTAGAATATATAACATACTGACCCTGATCAGAAGCCTCACTTTATGCCCAGGCTGAAACGTTGGTACCTTACATGGATATTAATGACACTTTGGTCAAAACCTCACTTGAGAGAGTCATCATATTTCATTCTGTGGTCCTGATTAAACATGCACTCATCGCGGGCTAATGCACATTATGCAGCACTTTGTCTTAATGTTTTAAAAGCTCCCTCTGTAAACCAACAGATACAGGTAGACCACTTGATCAAAGCAGGTCTGGAGCGGTATTTACCAACCACTTACTCTCCCGGAAGGAGCTTTGTGTGAGACAGCATACAAAAACAAATATAGCAAAAACAAAATCTCTTCTCACCTCGTGCTCACTGACTCTTGGCTTCACCCCAGAGAAAGAGCATCAGTCATTCTCCGTGGCCTTTCAGACTATTTAGCAAATGTCCCAGTAAACCTAAAGACCTTGTTATTCTAGGTGACTGCATTTTTGGGCATTCATGGGGCCGTTGCTCATTTAGAATTAAGGAGAAGAAAAGTACAAACAAACGGTCTGACAAAACCTTTTCTCCTTAAAGGAAATGTTGATTTGCTCACACATTCAAAAAACCCTGATTAAGACAAGGTCTGCCACTAAAAGTAACAGGTTCAATGCCGTGTCTCAGCCATCCGGCATCAAGGAGGGGAGAATACTGAAAGAGCACTTTCCGGTGTTCTACTGGTGTCCGCTCTCTGTAACCCGGGGTGTAAAGATTTTTGTTACCCAGTTAGAAACACGTTATCTCTGTTCATTTGGCCATGGAGCTTTCCTGCAAGGCCCCTCGGCTAAAGGCATTAAAGCCCATCGAAAGCCAGCTACCATGGGGAAGAAACAAAAAAGGGTGACCTACATTTAGAGCCGGCGTAGAGGAGATTCCCTAAGGTTTGGTGGTCTTTTGAGACACACGGTGTTATGCATGCAGACCCTTTTTTAGACACTATTGTGCGCTAATGTGCACGTAAATGTGCACTTTGCAAAAAACAGAGTTCATACATCTTCAAGGAGGGTTATTTATCAAATCATCAGTTATTTGGGTCTCTGCCCGGGCTCATTTTCACGGCAGACATAAGCAGCCCATAGTCCCAGTGTATCCGAACACACATTTGCTCCGCTTGCTGCTTTACATAGAGTCTCCAGAGACCCCAGCCAGAGGGGCTCTGGGAGGAAGTTTCCATAACAGCTTAAGGGCTAATGCCAGCTCAAATATATGCTACAAGTTTTGTCTATGTTAAGTTTATTCTCGGGCAGCAATGAGTCAAGAGTAAATTCTTAAAATCACCCACAATCCACCCATTCACACACACACATTCATAACCGGTTTGTGAGGAATTAGGGGTCTTGCTCAAGGACACCTCAGTGTTTTTTTATGCAGCAGACGCCGAGAATAGACGCAGCAAACCTGCTGTTTGCCAGGTGACATGCAACCTATCACAAGGTCATCCAAACCAAGGGGACTAATGACACTGACCTTCACGTTGCACTGGTGGACATTAGCATCGCTCCTCTAACGGTCTAACCCATAGGGGATGGTTCCCTCTTTGCAAACGATATGTAAATGCAACACCAACACACCAGATGGTATTATAGTTGATATCAAAAAGTATGAATATCAACATAAAGTCAATGACAAACATAAAAGTAACTCCTCATCTTCTTGACATCCATCTGGTGAATGAACAAAAAAAAACTAATATGAGAATAGATCAATAATAACACACACACACACACACACACACACACACACACACACACACACACACACACACACACACACACACACACACACACACAATTCCCAACTATTTTCATACAGCAGCAATACAAGATAATCCGTTGGCTTATGTGGATTTGATTGGATTCATGCGATAGAAGGAATCCACCTACATATCATGGCAGGGCTTTAAAGCTGTCATGTGCTTCTTCCTCTGGTATATATCAGGAGATGCATCTACCTGACAAGAACTTTCATCTTCCACAGCGAGCCCGCTTTCTAAATTCAGAGTTCAGAGCAGGCCAGGTCAGTAACAGTGTACAGGTAATTCTAAAACCATCAAACACTTCCTGTCGTCGGTAAAGGGATCAAAGTAAGGGCTGTGAATAAAATAATACACAGGGAGTTGTTTTCCAAGAGGCCAAGGGAAATGCACTCATAGACAATATTAACCAATGGAGAGAGGGTTTAACCTGTTTTAGATAAGCCTCCATTAAGGTTAGGGTTAGGGCTAACCTTAATGGAGGCGTGTTGTTTTGCTCAAGGATGCCTACAGGTAGACAGGCTTTGGGGTTTGAACCAAGAACCTTTTGGTTAGGAATTAAACACGCTAATGACTAGAACTAACTTTTGAAATGCATGTTATTAGTCCCAGTTATCATATATTTTTACATACATTTAACAAAATATGATTATTAAAAGAAGCTTGCACATGCAGCTTCTATGCCTTGTCATATATATTTTTTAATCTTGAAACCAATCTGTGTAGCAAAGGAAAGCTCAAACTCCTGAGAGAGGGCCGAGTCCCCTGTGGCTGCCATTCAGGAATATTCTTCTTTGTGTGTCCATGTGTGTCCATGTGTCTCTGTGTCTCTGTTTCTCTGTGTCTCTCTCTCTCCCCCTCTCTCCCTCTCCCCCTCTCTCCCTCTCTCTCTCTCTCTTTCTCTCTCTCTCTCTCTCAAACAAATCATCGCTGGGAGATCACTTTGGTTTCTTTCCCGGAAATTATCATGGAGGAATTCCAAGGAAGATGAATAAGAAATTGAAAATAGCAGCATCCAATGCACTACGCATATGATTAGATGCATACATTTGCATATACTCTATGTATAATCATATTCAATGCAATTCATGGAAAACAGAAAGTGTGTTGCATAAAAACAAGCAATTACGGCATTTTTCATCAGTTCAACCCCTATGGTGAAATCAAAAAGATGAATGCTCAGAGAGACAGACATGCGACCTAGCAGGCTGGCAAACCAAGAGACAGAGTCGAGAGTTAATAAGCCGTATCAGAGGAGTGCCTGAAGAAAGTGGTTCTTCAGACACACTTCTCATTTAGACAACAATCTAGACATGGATCCAACAGCCTCTTTCCTTGAACTCTCCATTTATTGGATGCTGACAACAAACAAGGACCTGTGTGGGAACCACAGCAGGCCGCTAATCAAACCACTGGTGTGCGGTCGCTACTTTCACCTAGCCTGGAGGAGCGGGACGGCAGTGATCATCAGAACCGTCGGATGGCCGGATACGAGGAGTTTTTCTTGGGGGGAGTTGTTTATCAAATTTAAGTAGCATGGCTCGCAGCGATAATGATTAGCATCGAGAGACGCAGTGAAACGGGAGGCATACTAAATAAGCCCATGAATCAGCAATACTTCCTCAGAATAAACGCTGATATAATTAAAATGGGTGAGCTGTGACTCTTACTTACTTATTTTCTAGTGGGGGTTGCAATAATTCAAAAAGTCAATACTATTTTTTACTTACTTGCTTACTTGTTTCTGTTCAAAAGCCATCTTAAAAACCAAACGTACGTTAAGCAATGTTAGGCAATTTAGAGAAAGCAGCCATGATTAGCTGGATTTTGAAAGTATCCAACCAAATAAAACTGCTTCCTTCAAGCTTCCCTTCCAAGCCACTCCCCCTAACCACAGGACAATATATAGTTATAGATCTATATTTAAGGGTATGTAGGCATATAGCTCTGCCTGGCACATGACCTGACTGGTCGTGTGCCTTTGCACATGACCAGTCTTCCACAAGGCCAGGCAGTGCATGGGCAGAGTGCACGTAGGCAGGGTGGCTAGGTAGGTAGACAGACAGGTAGGCCATCAAACCATTAAATCAGACCTAATGACATGATTGGACGGGCTCATTGCAGGTGTGCAAAAACCACACGTCAGATTTTATATCTTTTTGTCAGGGCATTTTATATATTGATTGCTATAGGGATGTAAAGAGAATTTCAACAATCAGTCAAAAATTGCTTCTAAAATAAATTGCCATTGCTTGCTTTAAATTGATCAAATTTTAGGTTGTTTGGAAAAATCACTAATCTCTATAGGCAGTTCAGTTTTCTAGGAATATGTGAAAGACTATAGTGGTAGGCTACAAGAAAGATCATGAATATAAACATTTACAATAAGAGCATCACGCCTGCATAAGCAATCCTCCCATGCTTAATTGATGAAGATTGCAGCATCTGAAAAAACAGTTTATAGCTCCAGATGTTTTTGTCAAAGGGAACATTGGTGCTTTGGAGCTTTATCCAAAATTCACAAAACAATCTTGATAATCAAACTTGTGTCCCTTATGTTTAGCTATTCTCCAGTCTATTCTATGTAACATGCAACCAGCTAACGTCGACCATTGAACTTGAGCAATCACCTTGTGAGGAAGTTAAAATATGTATGTCCCGGCGTTGGGTAGGGACTTATAGACAGGCCCATGAATAAGACATCAGCAGAAGCCCCTATAGATTGTTCTGTCTTATCCTGTGTACACAGGCTTGACTTCCCATTGATACCAGCACGGGTACTTCATTACACAATCTGTTCACGAGTGTCGTACGATTCGGCTACAATGTATATGGCATTAGCGATATAAAGTACTGTTAAATGATGGATTGCACCGCTCAAGAAAATGTATGATGTTACAAACAGCTTTCAATTAACCTTGTTGTGTCGGCAAAATGACCTCTGGATCTTGAAAACGGGTGGACTATGATTAAGTGCCGTTGTAGACGACCCATATTTCCGGTCTAGGATTAATAAAGAAAATTTAATCTGTCCCTTTTCACTTCATATATTTACGAACCAAATGCTACTTTCACAATGCCGCGAGGTTCATGCTTGTTCGATCAAAATGTTCACTTCAAATCTCGCTGTCTTCAAATAATTTTTTACCAGGTGAACTTGCTCCTCTCCGGCCCTATGAGAGGAGTATTGATGGCAGCGGCTGGCAGCAGTCATGAACCACGTCATCAATCTTCCCGACGTACGACCTGACAGCCGTCCCCCCGCAACGTTAACACCAGGAAACCATTTTGTAATTTGCATTACATTGTGGCCCCATCATCGTTGTAATTGAGAGAGGTTATGCTGCCCCCACCACACCGCCCTCTGAGTTCACTAGACCAGGGTGAAGATATGTTCACCAAGTCCTAGGCCTGTAGCGATAAGCAATAAATCAATTAATCGCATGATCAATTTAAATGAGCTTGATAATTTTGCCAGCTGCAATCATTTTTTCTCGTGTCTCTCGCTATCAAAGTCTGGATGGCATGAGTTTTCACTCTGGAGCATCGGTCTCGACAGACCCCTCTCACTTCCTTAGCGTAATGAGGAGTTAACCCTCGAGTCGTGTCAGTCATTTGTCAGCCTCATGGTCTCTGTGTGGGGAGGCGGAGCCCTAGCGTTACACAGAGTCAGAGCCCGTCTACGCCTGTCTTCCACGCGTCTTCCAAATAGACATTCTCTGACAGAGTGCAGCATGAGAGCCCCGTGAGGAGTAGCAAGCGAAAGAGAAAATGAGAAAATGCTAGTTGAGATTTGGAGGAATAAAAAACAAAGGAATTGGTTTCAAAGCCAAATGTGACAGCTGCTGTGTGGGAGCACTTCGGGTTCAAACCGAATGACCGCGGTGAACCACTTAACCTGTGCCAGCGGGTATGTCGCATTTGTTGTAAAATGGTAGCAACTAAACGTGCCAATACAACAAACATGCATCCAGTGGCGGAGCCAGAGGGGTGGCCGGGGTGGCACTGGCCACCCCTGGAACCCGATTGGCCACCCCAGGTGCCACCCCTCCCGCGTTCAACCCCCCCCACCCCCCCCCCCCCCCCCCCACCGTCAACAATCGTGATCGCCCCCCGTTGACAATCGCATCCGCCCCCCTCCCCCCCTCCCCGTTGACAATCGCGTACGTATCACGTACTCAAAACTGCAATATTATCGCTTATCGCAATCATTTCTGGGACAATTTATCGCCCAGCAAGATTTGTTATTGTGACAGGCCTACCAAGTTCTACATTTTAAAAAGGAAAGAAAAGGAGAAAGGCATGCAGGCTAGTATGAGAGGAGAGCAGCAGGGAGCCATCTCCAGGAATCTGACGTTTCATTTCAAGCCTGCAGAGTTACAAAGAGGAGGCTGTCAACTGTGAAGGAGAACCATAAGAAAAAACAAAATGGACATTTGCATTCAACAAGAAAAGCCTGTCCTTCACCTTATATCAGCCATATAGCATCTTGTGGGATATTTGCAGCATTCAACATAGCCAACTCTCTCTTCCATTCTCAAGAGAGTAGAATAAAAATAAAATAAATAAAACAACAGAAAAATACAAAAAGGATGTGATTTGAACATCAACCCGCTACAACCAGACGCCGTTTCAAAGCCCATAGGAAACTCTGTGAAGCTGTGCAATAAAACGTCAGCACAGAAATAAGACGAGTAAGGACAAACGTGGCGTGGAATATCAAGTCGCTGCCCTGGGCTACTTCCTCTTACTCATTCTTTCGTCACAGTCTGACAATCCTCTTTGAGCGACGGCACTGTTGGGGTAAAAGTTCCCATCACTCCATGGATAAAGTCTTACACCAAAGATATTAACATATTAACAGTGTTGGACTTGGGAAATGGCCTACATCGCACATCCTTATGGGTGCATTGATTTAAAATAGTTGTGATGAGGACAACATGGGTGATGGGTGCACTGGTTTAACAAACCAGTGGGTCAACATGTCCAGTGTAGGTGTTAAGGCTGAGAACAGCCAGCATCCTGGAGGCTAACAGGCCATGAAAACGCGATTGGAGATTACATTTGAGTGAATGAAGGCTTTGCGGTGTGGCACTGTGGTCATGCATGCGTGTCAGTGCCTACAGGCAGACAACAGGCGCATGTGATGTGTACGGTGTAATCTGATTTGCTGCTGTACATCCCCAGGGACTGCTTAAAAAATGGTGTCAAACTGAAAAATTCGATGCTCTGAGAAATCAAAGACGGACCGTTTTTATATCTTATCCATCGGGAGCAAGCATGGATCATTGCAGATTATGTATACAATAGTTTGTTCGGATAAGGTAGGTTTAATCCTCAACGAAGGATGCTCCCTGATGCTCTTTCAACATCTCAGTAAATGCCTGTAAAACCTCAAAAACGTGCAAGCTTTTACTCTTAGTTTGAAGGCTACATCATACTATAGAATAGGTTCAATGAGAACAGTAAAACACAACCGGCAAACCCGGTAGCGTCTCACAAAGTCATCCATAATCCCCTATCCATGCTGCAGGGCATCCTATCTTACTATCTCACTTAACACAGATCGCTCAGAAGCAGTGGATCCATCTGTTGTATGCATTTTATTTTCCAGTTTTGAAAGGCGATGACGCAGGAGATACTTTCACATGTCCTACTCTATAAAACGTTCTTCCTTATCAGTCCATATCTGGTTCTGGTAAAAAGCACTGACGATGTTCAGTGAAATCACAAAGTATCTGAATTACGAACTTCACAAATCATATATTGTGTTGTGAAAGTGAATGAATGTGAATTTCCAATCCAATTTCCAAGTGAAAAAAATAAATACGATCCAGATATAAAAAACATGAATCAATGCAGTTCTTTTTGAGGGAAGCAAGGATTTCTCAGAAATAGATCGTAGTCAGAGATAGTTAATGTAAACAGCAGTGCTTACAACAGCACATGCTGCCAATGTTGACAAACCACCCACAAACCAACAAGCAACCAAAACGTGGAGAGGCAGTGTAGGCGTTGGGCTGATTTCCTCACCGGAGCAGAAAAACGCGCACGTCTGACATCCATCACAGGTGTAACCCAGCGAGTTATGATGCGGGGGTTTTGCCGTCTGAACGTACGGGACAAACTGAGTGGGAGCGTTATGGTGGATGCACCGTTACGCATCATGCACGCATAACGGTTAGTTAGTCCATCCAGTCGTACAGAGGCTCCGGTATTGGGACGATTCATTCAAATAGGTAGGGGACTATTCATTTACAAGGAAGCGGCATCTCGCTAGTCGGTCTATGGTTGCTTCGTTGCGTGAAGGAATCTGTTTCCTTAAGCGGAGAGGGAGATCCTGATCTCATTCAGGAAGTCATCCATCTTGATGTATTGCACACTCACGCTTGGCTGCACTCCTGCAGGCGAGCAAATGTGTGCACATACACACATGAACACAAATGAGTGCATGGGATATACACCATTGTAGAGAACACACACAGAAAATAGGTTTATTTCCACTCTCCAAATGTACTCTTGGACTCTATTGCCTGTGTGTGTGTGTGTGTGTGTTTCTGTGTCTGTGTGTGTGTGTGTGCGTCTGTGTGCGTGTGTGTCTCTCTCTGTATGTGTGTGCCTGTGTGTGTGTCTCTCTGTATGTGTGTGTCTGTGTGTGTCTCTCTGTGTGTGTGTGTGTGGTGGGGGTCCTGCTGGTGTTAACCTGCGAGACATGCAGCACAGTCTTCAGCAAATATCCAATAAACTGCTAACCCAGGTCTCCACAGGACCACACTCCTCTCTGACATTTAGCAGGTCCCCCTTTCTCAGTCCATCTAGGAAGTGTCATCGCCTCATTGTTCGAAAACGTTATAATTATAGACCATTCTCATTCAATATCGGGCCAGGCTTCGCTACGTTGCTAGGTGCGTTCTGTGATCAAAAGTGATGGAAGAGCATATGCAAATGTCCTTGACTAGAAGGCCAATCTTTGATGCCGCAATGGAAGAGATTCCTTCATTTCCCGAACAAAGTTTGACAGACCCTTTGTTTGACCATTTCAAAAAATTTTATTCAAATGCCAGCGATGAGATTAAGTATGAACGCTGATCTGGGGGACAGCAGATTTCAGGGTTTAAGAAGGCCCGTCAGAATCAAAGTCACATGACCGTGTCCTCTTACCGTCTTTGAACTTCCTGTGAAGCCGATCAGGACGACCTTGAACACACTTCGAAAGCGATCCATGGTTATTGAACGAGCCGCAACAGAGATAGCCCAAGGAACAGACGCGTTTTTAGCGTGTTAATCAATAGCAGGCTTTTACAAGTTTCTCTCTTCCCTTATATATCTTTTTGGCCACAGGCTATATCGTAAATCTTGCATCAATGAAAACATTCAGACTCATGGCTGAAATTAATAAAAGGGGTTTGTCTCCGCACTGAAGAGAGGATCATGAAGGGGGAAAAAAAGACACATGATGCTTTGAAAGAAGGACGAGGTGTTTGGGAATAAGGGATGGTGCGGAAGGGGGAAGTAGTTTTTGGGTAGGGTAGTAGTTTTGGGAAAACATAACGATTGAGAAGACTCGTAATGTATAATTCATTTTGTTTTCATTCCTCTCGTTTGAGAAGTTGTTTATTGTTTTTGTGAATTTTGAAATGTAAATTATCCTAGGTTATGATTATATTGCAGAATGCAGAATTGAGATCAAACAGTAAATTATGTTTAAAAAAAAAAGCGATTTCAAAGGAAAGAAGCATGGAAAAGATAAAGAAAGAAAAAAAATAATAATAATGAAATAATAAAGATGTCCTCCATTGATGGGTGGGGGGGGATGGTGGGTAAAAAAAAAAGAAGGATGAGGTGCACGGATCAAAATGACAGAAACAAGTTCAGAATAAGAAGTCAAGAACAAGGGGAGCTTCCAATCTATAGGAGTTTGTCCATCACCTGAGAGTCCTCTGTATGTCTGCTGTTTACTGCAGAAACCTGATTTATATGAGAAGCATTGATTCACCCAGCTGCCACTCTCACAGCCCCCGGGGAACGGGAATCCATGATTGGCTTCCAAGTTGGATTATTTGGTTCTTGGGTTTCGTTATCTTACAGTATCCATGCCCATCAATTACTGATTTTTGCAAAGGAATGATTGTTGTGTCATTTATGAGTACGACGATGAGTTCTGAGTGTAGATGCAAAGTGGGTGGGGCTATCACGTATCGCGTGGTCTGACATAACTTCCTACTTGAAAAAGGATCTGGACCTATGAGCTGAACCCATCATCAGTTGCATCATCATAAACTATAAATAAACATATAATACATATAATACATATTTTATGAGTTTCAACATTATTATTATTACAATTACAATTATTACTCAGGAGCGAAAAATCAAAAGTAAAATACAGCGATAATTACCATAATCAGAAGAAAAAGCGATGGGTTTTATCAAACAGATGGTTGCATAAAATAAAAAACAAACCAAACAACTTTGCTCAGTAGGGGACGGTCTGTCCCAGAGCCAGCATCCCAGGCACTAACGAACCCTCAAGACAGCTGAACAACAAATAAGACGTTCGCTAATCAGCCTGCGAAGAGATAATTACCTCCTTCTAACGAGCGGGTCACAGACCTACTTTACACACCCAGGGAAAAACTAGCACACACACACACACACACACACACACACACACACACGTGTTGTGTTCTACCATGTCCGACAGCACAGCACTTGTGTCCCACTACAAACATCTCTGATCTGAAATATTGATGCCCAGGGCATTCTAGCCCACATCTCAAAATACACAGCATTACAAAGATATTTAGGATAGAGATGCAAAACAGGAACAGGGAGCCCAGCACGAGTCCTCGATGAACCACAGTGTTGACAATAGGTTGACTTTGGCTGCCGATTAAGGACTAGAAAACAAAGAAGTTATCCACTTGTGTCGCAAAACACAACTCTCATTTCTATCTTCCTCTATCAAATCACTGTTTCTCCCTCTGTCCTTCATCTTATTCTCCAGCTCCTTTCTGCTCTCTCTCTCTGTATTCACCTTGTTCTGTTTTTTTCCTACATCCCCCTCTCTATCTTCCTCCCCCTTAATCCATCTTCCTCCCCTTGCTCTCCATCCCCCCTTTCACTTGCTTTACACTCAATGCCCCTCTTCCTTCATCTTCCCCTCTCATGTTCATCTCTCTTCTCCTTTTATCTCATCCCTCTCCAACTCCAACTCCTTCTATTCCCTTATCGTCCTTTCTCTATTCTGCCTCCATCTCTTCCTCCATCCCTCTCTGACTCCCCTTTCCTCCATCTCCCACTCACCTTCTGTTTTCTGCCTTATATATCCATCTCTCTATGCTTCCTCTCTCTCTCTTTCTCTGGCCACTGCATATCTGTTCACCTTTTCTTTATAGCCTGCTCTGCTCTTGGCTAGTTAGGTCCATCTTGCTGTCCAAGCCCAGCCGGGGAAGAGACAAGAGCTAGGGCCTTAATGAGTTCCCCCAGGCCTGAGTCTTCAGTGCCCAGTGAAGCCTACTCCATGTGTATGGTGTTTAGAACTGGATACCAACGGAGGTCCACAAAATGGCCACGCCTTCTAGCCAAGAAGTTGCCTGACATCGCCGAGCCAATTTGGAAATGTGTATTAATCTGGAACATCTCAGTTAAATTTTCCAAGGGCCGTTATCAACTAGTGCAATACACAATGCCCAATGTGACTGGATGGACCGACAACCAATCAGAGTGACAAAACCTGTGACACATCAGTGGCAGCCATCTTGGTTGTTAATGAAAATGCCTCAACTATGCTCCCATAGGGCACTCCTCTGTACATTCATCTTAATAAAACCGCCTCATATTAAATAAACAATTGTGATTGGCCAAACTCGGGGCAGGTGTGCTGGAAATCTTTCTGAACGCAAGGGGGACCAGAGGCATATGTCAGAGCAAATAAAACATGAGTTTTTCCCATCCCCTCACTCGAGGAGAGCCATAAGCACCACCACGAAAATCAAGTGCATCTGGAATATGGTGAAAATGTATCTATTGAAACGAAAAATCTCTTATCCCTTCCAATATAAATTGAAAATGCCTAGACTTTAAAGAGTTTAAGCACAAAATCAATGCTTCTTACCATTCCTGATCCCCATTTATTCAAATCCCCCACTGGGAGGGCTTCAGCGAGGGAGACATTTGGTGCCAAACAAAACTTGGCCATGAAAGCTGCCTGCGATTCAGAATACAAAATAAGGATCAATAGTCTGGATTGGAATCCTTTCATGTCCTTTCATATGAGTGAAACAACATTGAAATGTGTCCTTAGTCACAGAATAGAATATGAATACACTGAGTGGTCTTTAGATTAAAGAATGCACAGATTACCTTGATTAGTTTCAACCATGGGGCCCTCACCTGCTTTAGACGCTTCTACGGTGAGACCGAAATGAAACACTGGGCCAGATTAAATGAAACTGAATGTGTTAATCAGCGGGAAACCGGCAGTTCAAACGCTTTCAAATCAATGGTGGGGTGGCTAATTAAATACAGAATGATACTAATGACCGCATTCAACATTGATCTACCGTTTATCAAAGACTGACAGGGCTGGACCTAACGCGTGTGGGCTCTTTTTTTTTCTCCACTTTTCCTTGAACGTTGTTAGATATGATTACGGAGAAAAAGGTCTCTGATGTCATTCTTCCTCCAGAAATGGCAGTTTCTGTATGAATTAATTGATCTACTCCACATCAAATTGCGTGGTATTACACACTACGGGAGAATGTACTGAAACATTGCATTGTGGGAAAGTAATGAAACCAATTGGGAATGGAAATCAAGGTTACTCTGTGAAAGCTTAAAAGCACATCATTTGTTCGTCCATTAGCAGGGGGGATGCACACTCTGAACGCCATCTGTAGAGCTATGGATGGAACGGAGGACACAATATTAAATGCCTTTCAAGCGGTTTGAGATGAAGGCCACTAAGCCTAAAAAGGGAGAGGCTGCATTTGACTCAACCAAGCCTATAAAAAGGAACCCAATCATAAAGTGCACACAACCACAAGCTCTCTCCCATAACCCCTTACCCACTTGGTCTGTTTGATGTCTCCCCCGCCCCTTACTTGCTCTCTCTCCTTCCATGGCTCTCACTCTCTCATCATCACGCTCTCATTCTCCATGCCTGCTACAAGAAAGAAAGACATCTCTTATTATATGACAAGCATTTCAAATCTGTGGGCTATTTTGGTCTTGAGAGCAACGCACATAGAAATGGTCCGAGTCCATTTTATCTAAAAGCATTGCCCCAAGGTAGGACTTTAAAGAGACTGATAATGGGCATCCATTTCAAATGGTAAACATTTAAGCCGTTTCTTTTTTTTTATTATTGGAAAGTGGGACAACTTTAAATGCAAAAGATGGGGAGGGAGTTGGAATTAAATGCTGTTTAAAGTTGAGTAAAAAGCTAAACTGCTTCATATACTTCATTAAAAGAGCCCACTAGCCAACGCTATGGTGGACTTGTAAAGCCCTGATGTTGTTGAAAGTACTGACTGATGTCTAGGCATCCCTGACTTATAACATCTAAAGTCTCTCATCTAGCTGAACTAGAGCATTTATTTAGTGCATTCAAGAATGTACACCCTCTTGTGTCCATCAGAATTCAACTTGTGTAACTGAAAAGCACTTTTGTGGACAAAAAGTTAATAAAATACACACATATTTATACTGTCTATATATATATATATATGTATAAAAGAGAGAGAGAGAGAGATAGCAGAGACAGTTAAACTTCCTCCCATAAATATTTATCGACAAACCGGGATGATTACATTAGCTTCTCCATTATGAGAGGCTTCTAATCTGACAAGCCGAGCTGAAGGTCTCTTAAGACCCACTCAAATTCTCCCTTTTGGCTTCAGAAGCAGTCTATTCCTCGCCAAAATCGGCAGTTGAATGAACAAACCCTGCTGGGTTAGTGAATAGGAGGCATTTGTATTGCCCCCTGGGGGCAGGACCCGGTACCCGCGGTATCAAAGAGATTCGCCCATGTCAGCAGATGTCACATTATGAATTGCCAAGGGTTTATCAACCAGCTAAAAATTCAAATTTGACTTCCCGCAGTTGATGGCTTTTTAATACGTCCCTTCATCAGCCAAGCCAAGCATACTACACAGGATTTTTTTCCTGGCAACGAGAACGCCTACCAAGATGTTCCCGTTACATGGCTGTCGCAAAGAAGAAACATTATCTTTTGATCTGCTTGGGTGGTGTCTTCTTGAAGATGAAGAATGTTGAACGCTGTATGAAGTGTGACTAAAGAGTAAAAGAAAAAAGAAAGGACTGGTTGAACAATTTGAAAGGACGGATTGGAGAAGGCAACATCAAAACAGTTTAACAAGCTAAAGAAAACAGCAAAACTTATTTCCATTTCCAACTCATTAACTTCAAACTATTCCTATATATAGAGCTAGTCAAGCTAACCACAGAAAGAAGGGAAATTGCCGATACAGAGCTATCTAAAGGAACATAATGTCTTCATCTGAATATTCAGAGGCTTCACGAGACTTCCGTTATCTCGGTCTCTGCCCTAATGTTCTGGAAGCTTCTCAAAGACACACTGCTGCAAAAACACAGAATCTATCTTGCTTTCTGTCACTGGTAATAGATTTAAGAGTCTAGTTTGCGATTTTTGTCAAAAGTTTGTCCTTTGGTCCTCATTTTTAAGCCTCTTTCTTTGGCTCTCTTCTAGTGTTGTTTTGTCGTGTCCCGGCTTCATCCTCCATTCCCCAATGAAGGGTGTTGTTGTGAGTTAAATGGTCCTCATTTATATAGCGCTTTTATCCAAAGCACTTGACAGTGTTGACAGACATTCACCCATTCATGCACACAATCACGGCGGAGTCAACCACGCAGGGCTACAGCCAGCTCGTCAGGCGCAATTAGGGTGAGGCGTCTTGCTCAGGGACACCACAACGCTCAGCTAGGAGGAGCTGGGTATTGAACCACCAACCTTACAGTTACCAGCCAACCCGCTCTACCTCCTGAGCTAATGCCGTCCCCAGTTGTTGTTCTTTATGGTTTATCTCCAATAGAGGTGAAAATAGAGGTGAGAATTTAGTTTTCGTTTTTTACAACATATTTCGTCCAGATTTTTCGAAAATATATTGTAATTCCACTAAATGTTGGAAATAAACAGAATAAGAAGTTAACATGGGACTGTCCGTGGCCTTTGCTCAGAAGGAAATTCAAATCATCAAATAAATAAATTAAATGGTAAAAAGTCGAAATTATTACAATAACATCTGATTAGCTCTCTCTAGCCCAATGGCGGTGGGTCAATAGAGGGCACTACGGCGCCACCCCTCCGTGAAATATTCACTTGAATATATCTGCCAACTATGCCAACATTATAAATACGAAATATATCAACAAAAATATAGAGTTTATCCTTGTTTAATTATTTAATTGATAGACTGTACTTTCCTGGCCAGCAACCATTTAAATGCGTCTCAACGTCAATTCTTTGGGCTAGGCTTGTTATTGGTCAATCAAAATAAATCCCTCCTTCAAGTCAGGGGCGCCGCCCACGATGAAGTCTATGTGAGCTCGCAAACTTTTTGCTGTCCATTAGTGATGGGAATTTCGGCTCTTTTTAGTGAGCCGGATCTCTTGGAATGGCTCACCAACAAGAGCTGGCTCTTTCGGCTCCCAAACAGCTCTTCATATTACCGCTTACTGTATACCTTTTATAATGGTGCCATGCCGTAATTCCGACACTCATTTTGACACGTGCGTGCGTGTTGACCTTTGTGTTCTCACACTGATCAAAATGCATCCAAATGCTGCTTCTTTTCCTTGTCTCATTCATCTTGTACTCACACACTTGCACTCGTCTCTCCTCTTTTCCTCCTGTCAGTCACAGGCAACGTGTATCGTGCATCAAAATCCCCCGCCCCTCGCTGCTTGTTCTCGTGATTGGTTGCTGGCTTCCATGCATGCGCCGTGGCACGCATAGCACGCGTAGAATGAATGCATGTAGCACCCGTAGTGTGGGAGAACAAAAAAGACAACAGATCGCGTTCGGGAGCCGACTCCCATTGTTCACTTAAAAGAGCCAGCTCTTTGAGCCGACTTGTTCGCGAACGACAAATCACTACTGTCCATCAAGCAGAGACAGCTTTTCATTGGTGCATGAAAATTCCACCTCGGGTCGCAATTTTGTGCACCCCAGACCAATGGCGTTGTTTTTCATATTTTTTATCACCACATGATTGGACAATTCAGCGAATCAATCAAATAGGCTACCTCCCTCAGCATCATAGACCTCTGAAGAATAAGTCCCACCTCCGAGGCTCCCGGTTCCCTCGGTCAAATGTCTATGCCATAGACATTGAAGTGGGCTGGTGGGCTTGAATGAGTCTTTCAGAACATCACAGCTCTGTAACTCGGCCAGCTCAAACTGATAAGAAGGCTGGGCTTCATCGATGTCGGCAACAAAGGGGTTCTGGAAAAGACGGATTTCTTTTGCATGAACATGTAGTTCACGGAATCGCACACCGAACTCCGCCTTCAGCATTTCTAGTGCTTCCACACACTTTTCAGCTGGGAACGGGACCGCTGGTTTCTCTGCAGAAAGCTTTTGGGTAGCAGGGAGATGGGTGAAGTTGTGCTTTTTCACTTGCTCCAAAAGCAGCGCTTGTTTCACCTCAAATGCTTTTATGTGGGAATACATGTCGCAAATGAGTTTCCCCTGGCCTTGTAGCTGCAAGTTAAGGCCGTTCAGCAGTTCTGTCACGTCTGTAAAAAATGCGAGGTGCCATTTCCATTCTGGGTCGATCAGCTCTGGGACCGTTTTGCCTTTTGAATGAAGAAATGCGTTAATTTCAGGTAGCAGCTCGTAAAAACGCCTCAAAACTCTGCCGCGGCTCAGCCATCGGATCTCTGTGTAGTATAAAACATCTCCGTGCACAGACTCCAGGTAAGACAGGAATTGTTGGAACTGCCTGTGTTTAAGTCCATTTGCTCTGATGAAGTTTATGCATGATACCACCACCTTCATGACAGAATCCCACTTCAACACTTTGCAGCACAGTGCTTGCTGGTGAATTAGGCAGTGCACTTGTAGCGGGGCGGTGAGACCCCGCTCTTCCATCTCCCGGTTCATGCGTCCTATCAGACCCCGAGTCGCGCCCACCATACTCGGAGCCCCGTCAGTCGTGATGCTGGCAAGCTTTGCCCAGTCCAGATCCAACTCTTCGATGGTTTGACATACTTTGCCGAAAATATCCTCCCCCGTCGTAGTGCCTTTCAGACTTTGGAGGGCTGCCAGCTCCTCGCACATGTCAAAATGTGCGCTAACTCCACGAATAAAAATAAGAAGCTGCGCTGTGTCTTGCACGTCCGTGCTCTCATCAAGTGCTAATGAAAAAAAGTCAAATTCTTTTGTCTTCTGCTGCAGCTGGGCATATACATTACCCCCAATTTCTTCAACGCGTCTGGTGATTGTACTCGAAGACAGACTCACGGCATTAAAAACATCTTTCTTCTCGGGACACACCTCCTCCACGACAATATTCAGACATTTCTTGACAAACTCTCCCTCAGTGAAAGGTTTACCGCAGCTTGCTATCAGTTGAGCAACACGGAGGCTGGCACGAACAGATGAATGGTTCAGCTGAGTTTGGCGTACAAATGTAGTCTGCTGAGCTAACAGTCCACTTTTTAGCTTTGCTAGTTTGTCTGCTCGCATTTGGCCTCGCAAGCTATCATACTTGTCTTTGTGATGGGATTCATAATGTCGGCGCAGATTGTATTCTTTGAATACCGCCACGGCCTCTTGACAGATGAGACAAACAGCCTTTTCTTTGCATTGAACAAAAAAATAATCGTGTGTCCACTGCAGGTTAAATACCCTGCATTCTGAATCAATTTTTCTCTTACCTAACCTTTTTGCCATTATTCCGTTCTGGGGGGGGGGGGGGGGTAGGTTCACGTTTTATGATTAGGGCAAAGACAGTGAGGTCGTTAGCAACATTTTTTTAGCGCCATAATTCAATTCAAATGAGCTTTATTGACATGAGGAAACATTTCAGGGATTCAGTCGGGGAGGCTCACTTCACCCAGTTCTATGCGTGCATTGGTCTCGATCGCGTGGCCCGACTGAAAAAATAATAATGCGGGGGGGGGGGGGGGAGGGGGGGAGGTAATGCGTCTCTGATATTGGAAATTGTTCAAGGGGCCGGGTCAAATGTGGAGGCGGGCCGTATCCGGCCCGCGGGCCGTAGTTTGGGGACCACTGGTCTATGGGAAATAACATGGGGTTTTTGAATGATCGTACATAGCAAACTCTGTAGGTGGCAAAGTAAAAGCTGCGTCACGATTTGAACTACACACATTTTCCATCTAGTTTCGACTGGCTTTTTAGATTGTCGGTTAAAATAGCATTTATAATCGTTTACTACTTTATAGACATTGAGACTCACAAAAATGGACGCTATAGGACAGTGATCATGATTTGCCTCAATATCACAATGACAACAATGGGTAAGCTTGTAACCTTGTCCAGGCCCAAGTCAGGATGTAGGCTATGAATCTGAATGAATAGTAGGTAATAGGTAATAGGTAGTGACCATCCCCAAAATGCACCAGAATACAGGAAATCAAATCTACGAAATTCATTTTTTTCTGGGGTTGGACCCCCAAACCCCCTGTCTATTACTGCACCCCTCAAACAGTTTTTATCACCAGTCGCCACTGCTCTAGACCTCAGGAGACTGCCGGTATCTCCAGTAAATTCAAAGTAGGCCTGCAACCACAACACCGAAGAGACTGGCAGGTCTTTGATTTGACCTGGATTACATATTGATGGCCAGTAATAACAACGATTTCTTGGTCATTTCTGGAATAAGTAGGGTCAATCCTCAAGTAATGAACTTTGCACAGATCTGTACATCTGCTGAATTTTAACCTACACAGAAAAAAGATTTTTCTCTTAAACAATTACCATTTCCTTTTAGAGGTTATACTACCTGTATGTCCATCTGTTTAGTTTTTGTTAATTATTTCAATTTAGTTACCACATTTGTATGTACATTGCTCTTATTGGCACAAGTAGCCTTACCTGAGGCAGAGTTAAAGGATATATTCTACAATAAGTAGTCAATAGTTGAAGCAAGGCTTATTCTTTCCACAGCAAATTAATAAAATCAAGAACAGTCCTCTACTCTCTAAGTCCTCTACTTCATGAGAATGATTCTGACAGGGGCTCTTTTTTTCACTCCGCTATTCCTCGAACGTCATTAGTTATGATTACGGGGAAAAAGGTTTCTGATGTCATGGCAGTTTCTGTTTGAATTAATTGATCTACTCCACAATGGTCTTCCTGGAAGCCATTTGTAGTTGTCAACGTAAAGATCAAAATGCGTGGAATCACACACCACGGGAGAATGTAGGTCTACTGAAACTTTGGAATGTGGCAAAGTAATAAAACCAATTTGGGAATGGAAATCAAGGTTGCTCTGTGAAAGCTCAAAGGCACGTCGTTTCTTTAGCCACTAGCAACGGGGATGCACACGCCGTCTATAGAGCTAGGGATGAAACGGAGGAAACGATATTAAATGCCTTTCACGTATTTGGATTGACGTTAAAAATCATACTGACCATCCGTCCACATCAAGGGAATCCCTTTTGTTTTTTAACTGCTGAAGGTAGGACACGACGTGAAGACTTCCTCCCTGATTAACTATATTCAGCGTGGGACTCAGGAGGTAAAGCGTCCTCCATTCCGCCACGGTGATAAAGTGACAGATTATTTCTGTTCAAAGCAAAAACAGGAATAAACATCAAAAAGAATACACGGAGACCAAATTACTGCGCAAATCCTGTCAACTTTTTGGTCGTATCGAGATTATTGTGCTATTCTACTGACATCTAGTGGAAGGAATAATACCACAGCAAATTCCCAGTTTCTAATCAGAACACATTACTGTTCATACCACCTCTCATTAATCATGCTTGAGTTATGCTAAAAAGGGTTTAAAAAGTCAACAAAACAGGCCTGTGTTAATGGTAATGTTCAGATCATATAGAATCTAGATTTGAACCTGCCAGTTGATGGTCATCAGTTGGAAATTGGCAGTTTATGAACAATTATAAAACGGGGGGCCTAAATCAAGCGATCTGATTGGTTCCCAACAGCTATGACGCCCATTCAATTTACGGAGTTCCGTATCACTCCACGCCTAACTTGAACTGTTGTTTATTTATATATAAAAGCAATAGAATAGTTTACTGAAGCGCCTAAAAATATGTTGATTGATGGAGAGGGTGGAAATGTTGTAAAGCAATAGGCACACAGTGAGTTAAGGGGCTCCGCTGCGCGTCGGGACGGACAACGCCCCTTAACTGTGGTACAATGAGCACATTCCACAGCCTGTCGTGATCTATTGCTTAAATATATATTCCTATTACACTGCAGCATCTATCTATTTATGTTATGTGCATTATATTGATTTATTTGATTGTTATATTACGACTTGTAGACTTAACTTTTAATTGGAAACCTTTAATGGCTAACCGCAGCAGCTAACCTCTCAAGCTAACCTTGTGATCGGAAAGGTGGCGGCAGAAGGGCACACTAATTGTAATTAGTTGTCTCTCTCAGAATAAATTGGTTTGAAGCTTAAAATGAATCTAAACTTTAAATGACAATGATAGAAAATATATTAAAACAAATAAATCCATAATTTCTTTTTTATTAAACCTCATTTGCTTTTGAGCATCAAAATTTCAGTTGTCCTTCAGCCAATTAACATTCTAAGCATGCATTTTAACAAAACTGACAGTATAATTGTACAATCACAATGCTGAGAACCTTTATATTAAATGAGAACTATAGACCAAAACCAATCATAGATAGATTAGCCTCCCAGTTGCTTCAGTCCACTAGGTAGGACGGAAGACTGATCTATCCAGGATACATCTAGGTGGACACTCCCACTTGTGACAAGGCCAAGAGTTACAGAGCGGGGCAGATTTGGAAACCACTTGTAATGGCTAAACACACTCACACCTGGTGGTAAATTAGGGGCTGTTTAAGAGCTTTGCTGCAGTCCACCTAAACATTTTGATGGCTTGATATTTAAGTAATAAAATGGTCTACATTGCCACCTATTGATACATGACACTGGTTTACAGTCACACTGAAAGCAAATGTAATGTCATTCTAAACTAGAGAGGTTTAAAATCCTATTCAGTAAGCACTTCAGGAAGGGGTCAAAAGTAAATAAATACAGCTTCAAAAAGACAAAGAATTGGCAAGATTCCCTCATTGGCAAGCTTTATCTTGGTTTCATAGCTAAAGAAAAGTGTGTTCCGGACTTGCTTTACCATCGCCGTGATGCCCTAAGCACCGATAACAAGCCTTTACCTAGCCCCTTATGTCACCTTTGAGTAGCTTTCCCTGGGCCTTACAAGCAACGACTAGCCCTCACTTGCCCTAACTAACTCTAATTTGATAAGCTCGTTCTCTTTTGTGAGCGACGGTCCGGTCGCCCACCAGCTGGGCCCACGCAGGGCGGACCGCCACACCGGCTTGTCGAACTACGACAGAGCGGCCGTGTTGCGCCGGTGGATCTCGTTGAGCACAACGTCACCATTGTAGCTGTCTGATATACCACTGTCGGAGCCTAGAGAGAGAAAGACAGAGAGAGAGAGAGAGAGAGAGAGAGAGAGCAAAAGAGAGAAAGAGACAGAGAGAGATACAGAGAGCAAAAGAGAGAGAGAGAAAGAGAGATACAGATAGAGACCAAAAGAGAGAGTGAGTGAGCAAAAGAGGGAGAGAGAGCGAGTAAAAGACAGAGAGAGAGAGCGAGAGAGCAAAATAGAGCGAGAGAGAGAATGAGAGCAAAATAGAGCGAGAGAGAGAATGAGAGAGCAAAATAGAGCGAGACAGATAGAGAGAGAGGTCAAATCACTTAACTCACTGGGAACTATTTAGACTTATGAAATTAGAGTTTTACCAAAGCTGTTTGTCATCTCGCTGCTGAGGGAGGAGCTTCGAGAGGCCGGGCTCAGGGCTATGCTTGTAATCACGGCAACGGACTGCTTCTTTGGATTCTGGGTGGCTGTTCGACTCCATTCTAAGTAAACAGTGTGTGGTTTGAGTGTATATCAATGCTAAACAAATACGTACACATATATTATGATGAGTGAATTACACCATTCCAACCATTGCCAACCTGAGTTTTCAGCCAATCGCAGGCGCCCACAACACAGGTAGGTTCTCCACTGTCTACGAACATTCTCCTTGACGGCACAGTGGAAGAAGAAGATGAAGAAACCTAAAAAGGAAGATAAGTTGAATATGGAGAAGAGGTATAGGAAGGGCAGGTAGACCTATGGTAGGATAAGCTGTACTATGATAAGCTAGGTAAAAAACGCTAGCACCTCACCTTGCATAGAGGTGAATATGTAGAAGAGGTAGAGGAAAGGCAGGTGAGCCTATGCTAAGCTAGGGTAACTAGCATCTCACCTTGCAGAAAGTTGAATATGGAGAAGAGGTAGAGGAAGGGCAGGTGGGGCTATGCTAAGCTAGGCTCACTAGCATCTCACCTTGCAGAGAGTTGAATATGGAAAAGAGGTATGTGGTTATGCTAAGCTAGGCTAACTAGCATCTCACCTTGCAGAGAGTTGAAGATGGAGAAGAGGTAGAGGAAGGGCAGGTGCAGGGGCCCCCAGGCGAACAGAGCGAAGCCCCAGGTGAGGCCCAGCAGGAGGATGAGGCCGGCCACGCTGCGCAGGTCTGTGATCAGGCTCCGCTGGGGGGACTGGTTGTGGGGGTTCTGCCGCTTGATGCGGGCCAGCTGGGCAAGCACCACAGTGAACACCACCAGGCATAGTATGAAGATGACCAGGAAGTACGCCACCACCCCGATGTAGAACGCAATGTTGTTCCGCAACCAGCAGCTAGCGGGCGCCAAAGAATAGATTTAAACTCTTTTAATGTTATTTATCTTATATATATAAATACGCCTGATTAAATTTTTTACATTTGTATGAGGCGAAAAGTGTGCGTGTCCACCTAGATGTGTAAGGGATAGATGAGCAACGTTTGCTACCATCCACTGGGTGAGCTGGTAGAGTGATCTATCCAGCACACATCTAGGTGGACTTGTGATGTTATAAGGGGCAGATTTCCATAACGGCTTGTAACGGTTAATCACATCACACCTGGTGGCATGTCATGGGAGCTTTAAAGAAAATATACAAATTCAAGTATGCTTCTCAGCACTTCCATGGCCAACAGCCATCAATACAAGGTCTCCCGCTACTAATAACTGCAATAGCTGTTGAACCAGGGAGGGAAATTCACGAATAACAGCAAACCACGTACAAGTCATCGGTGGTGCCGTCAGTGTATTTTCCGTAGGTGATCAGGCCGTAGTTGTCTTTGTCCACCGATATGATGACCACCACCACCGTCATAGGAATACCTGCAAGCAGAGAGATGGTGGATTTTCTTTACAATTAAATGTTTAGTAGATGCTTTATAAAAACTTCTTACAGATAAACGTCATTATGAGAAGGTAAGGGGTTAGGGCATAAAGGATGTTTGAACCAGGATATCCAAAACACCTTAACACTGGCAGTATCCAGACCCCTTCTTTAATTATTTTGATAAATGAGTATAGTAGCACCCGACTATTTTCTAAAAGAAGGTACTGATTCATACACGTTTTGTGCAAATAATGTGGAACATTGTCATCATTGGTCCAGCTTTCACCCCTTTAACATGAACATATGCAGGTGTTAAAGGTGTTGGTTGGGGGTACTCACCCCAGCCCATGAGGGAGAACCTGAGCATGTATCTGCTGAGGTATGGGGTGAACACCCGCACGATGCTCAGGTACATGTGCAGGGCCTCAAGCCCTGCCCACGTGAAGGACGTCAACAGGAAGTAGTGCAGGAAGAAGGCGGTGCTTATGCACAGCCCGGGGGCGGGGAAGAGCGCTAGCCAGCCGTCCAATAGGAAGACGAGGTTGAGGAGGAGGAGGGACAGACAGAGCTGCACCAGGATCTTAGACGGGATGTCCCGGAGTAACTTCCTGTTAGAATTATACAATGAACACAAAAATATGAAAGCACTAATATTATTATTCATTTTGACATATTGAATTGGAATTAAAATACACCACAGCTTTTTGATATCACTCAGCTTTCTTGTGAAATCTATAAATATATATTAATAATGAAAGAAACATTGACTTAAATTTCTGTTTCAAGTCGACACTTGAAACAGAAGCAAGCAGCCATTACTAATAGCAATTAAATGCTTGAATTCTAGGCAAGATTTCATCACATGGAACCGAACGATTGTATCCAAGAAATATACGTCCCCATAAATAAAAGAGATGGTGTAGTGAGTGGTGTAGCGTGCTGGGAGTCGTACCGGAAGCACATGTACGTGAGCAGGGTGATGGAGAGGAAGACTGCGGAGACCCCACAGCCGATGTAGGTGATGAAGGTGAGGATCTCCCCATGCTGACGGTCAGACACACCTCCTCTGGACAGGTCCTGCACACACACAAGAATGCACGCACACACACACACATGTATTAATACACAAACACATACTTCATTATATTTATTCAGCAGATTGCCCAAAGCGACTTACAGTAAGTGCATTCAATGACGAAGATAAAACCCAAACCCAGAAACAAGAGGTAGAGAAATTGTATATGTCTTTGTATATTGTATATGTCTGCAGATGAGGGGTTTCAGCTGTCCTGATGTCATACATACACACACATCTATGAGGTGGATGGGTGAAGACACGCGCACGTACGCACGCACACACACACACACACACACTGACCAGCAGGACAGCGAAGGATGTGAGGTGGTTGCAGCTGCAGGTTGTTTTTCCGTCGGTGACGTTGAGGACCAAGCATCCTTCAGGGTTCCACCCCCCTCGGCCACCTAGACACCGGAACCAAGCGCACCCCTGTTCATACCTCGACACGGGGGACTGAGATGAACACATGCTGTTCATATCAGTCTCCCAGACATCAGACACTGATGCAAACACTAAACTCACTGTTCAAACTTGTCACATATACACACACACACACACACACACACACACACACACACACACACACACACACACACACACACACACACACACACACACACACACACACGCACACACCACACACAAACACACACTGTTCAATACCTGTCATCCAAACATCAAAACGAAACGTGCACACATACACACACTTATACACACTGAACATCATACCTCTCAGATGAACATCAAACGCTTACTGTTGAAGTCCGACTGAAGTCCAAGAATACACATTGAGGGATACACACACCCACACACGCACACACACCAACCCCCACACACAAACACACACTACTCATACCTGTCAAATAACTTGAAAAGCTTACCGTTCAGACTGAAGTCCCAGAACACGCATTGAGGCAGAACGTTAGCCTGCAGACAGGCAGGAAGGGACTAACATCAGAAAACAACATAACCGCTACACTATCCTGCCTCCACTTCCTGACTAAAAGGCCGGATACAAATATTTTTAGAAACCACACATTCAATAAATTACACAAACCCATTCTCCGCTTACCTACTGACAGTTTTCAGTTGAGACATCCTGTTTACCTGTTTGTTGTGGGGGCTGCGGATGCTGAACTGAATGCTCTCTCTCAGGTTACTGATGGACAGGTTTGTCACGCTTGAGCCAAGCACCGGGCTGACCAGGGTTTGAGTTTGATTCCCCAGCCCGACGTCCTGTAGCACACACAACGTAAAGGCATTGTGGTACCAATTCGCTGTGTGAGAGAATCTATTAATTATCAGACTTGTGCAAAGCACATGGAGCGCAATTGTAGCACTGCTGTGTTTTTCATGGTTTGCTTGCTCGCTTTGAAGAGGACTCATCCACACTTTTGGATGAGAAAATCTAAAAGATAAGTTGCATCTTGAGTTGCATCATATGTTGCATCTAAAATCTGTGATTTTGGGGGTGTTGTACTTGGAATAGTTTGGGGGTGGTGTACCTGGAATAGTTTGGTGATGATGTAAGTTGAATAGTTTGGGGGTGGTGTAGCAGTACCTGGAATAGTTTGGGGGTGGTGTACCTGGAATAGTTTGGGGGTGGTGTACCTGGAATAGTTTGGGGGTGGTGTACCTGGAATAGTTTGGGGGGTTATGGCAGTACCTGGAATAGTGTGGGGGCCGGTACCTGGAATAGTTTGGGTGTGGTGTAACTTGAATAGTTTGGGGTTGATGTAGCAGTACCTGGAATAGTTTAGGGGTTGGTGTAGCAGTACCTGGAATAGTTTGGGGCTGGTGTACCTGGAATAGTTTGGGGCTGGTGTAACTGGAATAGTTTGGGGCTGGTGTACAAGGGATAGTTCAGGGGGGGTGTACCTGTGATAGTTTGGGGGTGTTGTACCTGGAATAGTTTGGGGCTGGTGTAGAAGGTGAACTGCACCCTGGTGGCCAGGACCTGCTCCGCGGGTGTCAGGGATTCCAAGAGGGAGGAGGGGAGGTAAACAGAAGCCAGCTCAACCTCTGACCTCTGGGGAAGGGACCTGTCCACAGTGCTCACCTGGGGAGGAGAGGTTACACATATATGAACACACACACGTATACCAACACACACAGAAACTAAGTGGTGAATGAGTTAGCTGTGGTATGGTGGAGGTTTAAACCTGCACTATGCATGTTTTCACATCGGCAGCCTCTAGTTGTAGTTACAGTACAGTTATAGCTATATCATTTCAGTGATTTTCCCACAATGAGGTTTGGGTATCAAACAAAAAAAATCTGACAAATTCCTTGGATGGATTGACTCTTTACTCTTGAGAAACGTGTTAGTTCATATACTTCTGAATGGAGTGCATAGCTACATTAGAAAAGTTTCATAGTGCAGGCTTAAGATGAGGACAAGATGTACTTCCCTAATCCCTGAAAGGACGTGTGGGGTTACCTGAAGGTGAGCAGGGTCGGTGAGGGAGAGGGAGGTCTCGGGGAACCGTGACCCATCCAGTGTCCGCACAGCCAGAGCCAGGGAGCTGGCGGACAGCACCAGTGTCTCTGCCCCCACCTCCAGCTTCAGAGCCAGCTGGTCTACTGAATGGATTAGCCTGCATGGGGGCGGGGGCAGGGGTGCTGGGTCAGTGGGTCTGTGTGTGTGTGTGTGTGTGTGTGTGTATGTGCATGTGTGCATGTGTGCCTACGAGGGTGCATGTATGCGTGTGTGTGTGTGTTTGTATATATACATATTCATACTTTGCAGTCACGTGACTACCATGGATACCTGGAGGGCATCAAACTCTGGCAAAATGGCGACGAACATCGGCCAACCAGGGGAATTGCAGCCTTGCAGATTTACAATACTTAAATCAATCAACTATTTAGACCATATGTCACAAAATGTTAAAATTAGATACAAAGAGAAGATAAACATACTCGGAACTTGTGATCCATACACAGCACCCGCTGATGTATTCATTGCTTTGAAGCTGGCAAAGACTCTACCAGACTTGGAGTTTGGAGATATTTACATTTATCTCATAGAGAATCCGTCACCTTATACCGCACAAAAATTTAAAGCCTACGGATGGGTTACCAACGCTGTCGTATGGGAGGTGAAAAACAGGAATATCTTCATAATCAAAGCAAAGGTGAATGTTACTATTCCACCATCCACTATGAAATGTCCCCTTTTGTCCGCGATTACATAGCCAATGTGGTCTTATTATAGCCCGATCATTCACTAAAAAACACATAGAAAGATTAAATCATCCAGCATATTATTTCAACAATGTGTGAGGGCAGGGATGATCGCACAGTTGCTGTTACAGAATGCTGCGCGATTTAATCTGCAGTGGAATGAGCGCTGGGCGGAGATGTTCACGCATTTCAGAAGCAGAGATTTCAGAGATTCCGTACAAAAATATATGTCTAATTTGTCAGTTTGCCATGTGTATGCCTGGCACAAATGCTCCCATTGAACTAATCTTTCCATCATGGCGGTATTCGGACTGAGAGGAACCTAATGACTGTTCGTGTGGTAAAACTGGTGACGTCCTGATTAGGTTACTAGGTTTCGTTGCTGGAGTTCTTGCCCGCCAGTCAGTCGTTGTGACGTCACGTGCAAAGTATGAATAGGCTGTATACCTGTTAGTGGAGGAGGAAATGGCCAGTTGGTGTCCCTCCATGAGGTTACTAATGGCCCGGACGGCGATGCGCCCCACCACCAGGGGGACACTGGCTCCGTCTAGCAGCCTCTCCAGCCTCCCCACCAGCACCTCCACCTGCACCACCAACACAACATTACCATCCGGTGGACTACCATACAAATACTGTAAGATACAGTATGATTCTATAATATGCGATTAATGTACAGTACATTACAATACTGTATGATTCAATAATATACAGATACAGTATAATACAATACTGTTTGATTCAATAATATACAGATACAGTATAATACAATACTGTATGATTCAATAATATACAAATACTGTACATTACAATACTTCATGATTCAATAATATACAAATAATGTACAAGACAATACTGTTTGATTCAATAATATAAAAATAATGTACAAGACAATACTGTTTGATTCAATAATATACAAATACTGTACAATACAATTCTTTACAATACAATACTGTATGCGTACAATGTGATTAATGTACGATTTAATACTGTATGATGCAATACAATACGATAACTGTACAATAAAACACTGTATGATTCAATACAATACGATAACTGTACAATAAAATACTGTATGATTCAATACAATACAATGTCTGTGTGGTAGGACACTCAACAGGGCCATGTGATTGCAGGTGATAGAATCATGTGGGGGACACAAAATGCGATACGACGCGATACGATCCAAAGCATGACGCGTCCCCGAGCCGGCTGTCGCCTCGCGGGTCGGACATTGCCATCTGGGTATAAACGGGTGTATGAATGTGTGTATGAACGGGTGCATGAACGTGTGTATGAACAGGTGTATGAACGGCTGTATGAATGGGTGAATGCGAGCCAGAAAGACAGTCAGACCGTCAGACACACAGACGGTGATAGATACTAATTGTCGAGTATAACTAACCCCTGTCTGACCTTACATTACATTCCAACATTCCAATTTTTTAATATCTTAAAGGTCCCATGACATGCCACCAGGTGTGGTTTGATTGGCTGTTACAAGCCGTTTTGAAAATCTGTCTGTTGTGACATCACAGGTGGTCGTGTCCACCTAGCGTAACAGACAGATTTTCAAAACAGATTGTAACGGCTAATCACACCACACCTGGTGGAATGTCATGGGACCTTTAAAAAACGAAGAAAGCCATAATGAAGGATGCCATGCTGTGGTCAGCCTCTGTTTTCATAACGGCTATGGTGTTAAATGCTATTCCCAGACCTGGGAGGAGTTGAGTTTGGAAACCTTCTGTGACTGAATCTCCAGCTCCTTCGCTTCCTCCTCTTGACCCCTGGTGTGTTCAGATGTCTCCGTGACGCCAAGCGATATATTACCTGAGTAATACAACAAATATTGGCAAAAAAGGCCACATCAAATTACGATGTGAGAAATACACTAATTTAAACAATCAAACAATTAACATATCTACTTACATTTATCTTATAGGTTTAATAATACATGTATCTTAAACACATAGTTGTTTTAACCACTCACCAGTGGTGGTAGCAGACATGTTGTTGTTGGTAATGGTGGTGTCTGATTCTAACGACTCTATCACCGTTGCTACGGTGTGATCGGTCAGTGGTGCTGTCGTTGGAGTGTGTATGCTTGCGTTTTTGCTGTGCTGATCGGATCCTGTCATGGATGAGGGCGTTGTGGTCGCTACAGGGGATTGTACTGGCGGTATGGTGGTGGTGGTGGAGGTGTCAATGCTGACAACGGAGGTGGTGCTAGGGTTTGGCCCATTTGTGGAGGTCTGGGTCTGGGTCATTGTTACACTGTAGGTCATGTTTACTGTTGTGTTTGTGTTTGTTTCAGTCCAGTTGTACGTTTGTGGGTCACGTGCGGCCGTTGTTGTCGGACCGGTTGATGGCGTTTCCCTGTCAGTTGCCATAACAACGCTTCCCGTCGTTGTTTCGTTCGGTAATATTGCAGCGCTATGATGCGCTGTCCCGCTGTCGATGGAAGCTGTGGTCGCATCAAGTGTGGTCGCATTGCTGGCCGAAGACCACTCGACGCTGTGTAGGGTGCCATTGTCTGCAGCAACGGCGGTTACCATAGCAACCAGTACAGTACCGTTGCCAGGGATCGCTGTTGTGTTAGTGCCAGACGGCAACAATGTTGTGCTCCGGATAGTTTGCGTTGCTTTCATCGTCGTCGTAGCAACAGTGTGATTGCTGACGGTTGAAAAGGAATGGGGCGGGGCTGTGGTGTTTAGCCCGATAGGAGCCGTTGTACCGTCCGTAAGGGCTGTTGTGGTGTCAGGAGCAGTCGTCATGACAACGGTCACCCTGCTTCCCAAAGTCTGCGCTGTGTTTGGGGTTGCTGTTTGAGTCGCGTTGTATGTCGGCACTGGGTCCGAACTTGCGGTGGTGTTGAGACTTGTGAGACTTGAGCTCTCTGTGAACGATGTGTTTTCAACTTGGATCTGATCCGAGACGGCACTTTCATTAACCTTTTGGGTTGTATGGGTTACGATCTCGGTCACTGGTAGGGTTGTTAAACTCAAACCAAGGGATGAATTACTACTTGGACTCGTGTTCAGTGGGACTGTTGGTATTGGTGTACTCTGAAGAGATGTGTGCTGGGTAACTGCGGTACTCAGAGTTTCTGGTGTGGTCGTAAATATGGGTCCAGCTGTTGTGGTATTCGTATCTGAAGATATTTGATACTCCAGAGGAGGAGGCCTCAACTCGGGGAACCCAGTGAAGTTTGTGTCACGGAGGAAGGAAGGTAGCAGCATGCTCTGATTGGCCATAGAAGGCATTAGAGGCGGGATGGGACAGCTGTCAGTTAAAATCAGAGCTTGTGTCCTGGAAGGGTCACTGTCAACAGGGAAGAACAGAAATGCATTTTTCATCTTTTTTTATGTTACTGTATATAAAATGTACGACTTTCATCCCAAAAAAAAAAAAAAAGGTTTGACAATAAACTCCAAAATACAATTTTTAGAATGATGCCTCATTATTCTTATTGCTCTCTATTTTTGTATTGTTATAAATGAAGATACAAAAAAACAATGATGTGTCATTCCTGGATTTTCCTGTGATTCTACGCTGAAATCCTGCTGGGATGCTGCCCACTCACTTTACTCTATATAGAGGGGGGAACGGGGCTCAGAGCACTGAGTGTGTGATGAAAGAGATGCTGAATTCTTATCAGCTGTTTAATCACGTGACCCAGCGATTAAAAAGCTGGGGCCAAACATCTCTACAAAGGATCCCTAGTCTCTACTAGTGACAGGGATTGTTGCCCCTGACTAGGTGACAACAATGCCCCCTAGTGACTCAGATAAATGACATAGTTCCTAGGAAACTACTTTCACACACATGTGCCAAACTCTGCGTCTGCGTCTCATGCCTCAGATCAAAAGTGTATCTGACCACCACTAAACACCAGCTCTGAGTGGTGGTTCCACTCACCAGAGGACAGGGTGCTGGTCTCTGCAGGGGTCCCGACCCCCAAGGGCCCCGGCCATCCACACCTGGCTGGACCCCAGCAGAACCCTGGCGGATAGCCCAGACCCACACCGCACTGGGGACAGAGAAGAGAGAGAGAGAGAGAGAGAGAGAGAGAGAGAGAGAGAGAGTGAGAGAGAGAGAGAGAGAAATAGAGAGAGTGAGAGAGGGAGGGAGAGAGAGAGAGAGAGAGAGAGAGAGAGAGAGAGAGAGAGAGAGAGAGTATTGACTATACCTTGCACACTATGCACTATGTTTATTTCTGGTAAATGTAGATTTAAATTTTGTGACATTTTCACTTTTTATACCTCTCTTTTAAATATAGACTGTATTGTTGTATTGTGCACATATTGATTAAGAAGAAAAGTAATTTAAACTAGAAAAAAAAATTGAAAAATATAAATAATACAGCAGAACAGAATTCTCTGTTGGGTATTGTAAAGCCCTGAGTGTTGCTGAATGTATCGGTTTGGTTCTTAATGCTCCTATTGGTTAACGACAGACTCAGCTCATTAGTTCATAGGTCAGATAGCTTGGGGGAGGCGGGATTAGAACTCACAGCTGCAGAGGTCTCTCTCAGGCAGAGCAACACGGATAGTGCCAGGTTGTAGTGGAGAGCTGGATAACACAAATACACACAGAGATGCAGACACACAAACACACACACACCCACGCAAAGAAGCACACATGAAAGAAAAAAATTATAAATTTGTGTGAGCATTCACTTACACAAATGAAACAGAAGGCAATCACATAGGTACACGCACGCGCAAACATACACACACACACACACACACACACACACACACGCCTACATGCAGAATATATATATATAGAATTGAATGTTGTTCCCTGGGTAAAGTCTGCATTACACTCTGTTTGAACACACACACACACACACACACACACACACACACACACACACACACACACGCTCACACACACACACACACACACACACACACACACACTCACACACACACACACACACACACACACACACACACACACACACACACACACACACACACACGGGACGGATCTCACCATGTGAAGTTTGAAGGAGTGCCAGACTGGCAGATGTCTACCTGGGAGGGTAAGGGGCTGCACCTTACGAATCCACCACTCGAGGGCGCTACTTCCCCACACAGTCCACGACCTGGCCAGTGATCGTCAGTCAAATAGTCAAAACGGTCCAATAGTAAGCAAGCACAGGGAAATGTAAATAAATAAAATTTTAACCATAGTTACAGTTCTGCATACATTAGTCCATTAAGTAAATTAAAAACACTCATACAATTCTTATTTGAGCTTTATTCCTACTTTATTCCTACACGAGGAAGACATGGCTGACAGAAAGCAAAGTGTCCAATTGACGTTGATAACGTTCAATCGTTATGGCGATGACTCAAATCAAGAATCAATAACAGTCGGCGATCTCCGACTCGCCAGCTGAATTAATGTAGAATCGATGTAGACAGTTCAAATCCCTCATTACCAACTCTCTCCACTTGTCCAGCGCTGCAGATCTGCAGGTCTTTGCCGAAGCTCCGGGTCATCTGGTACTGGAGCCCACACACAGACACCGGGTAGCCGAACCGCATCAGTACACTGCAGTCTGCACACCTGCAGACAGTAAGACACAGACAGACAGGCACAGAGACAGATGGGAAGACAGACAGACAAGCAGACAGGTGGACACGCAGACGGGCAGACGGGCAGACAGAAGGGCCAACAGGCAGATGGGCAGACAGAAAGACGGACAGATAGGCAGACAGACAGAGGGACAGACATACAGACAGACAGGCAGAGAGACAGACGGGAAGACATACAGGCAGCCAGACATACAGGCAGTCACAGAGACAGAGAGGAAGACAGATGGGCAGACAGACAGACAGGCAGTCAGACAGACAGGCAGTCAGACAGATGGGCAGACGTACTTATAAGTAGATTAAACTAAAATGGATCCACAATTATGTTGCGTTTAACAGGAAAAATAAGCAGTGTACATTTACACATGAGCACACACAAACACACACACTCCTAAGAATACACACTTACACAGTCGCTCTCACAGACACACACACACACACACACACACACACACGCTTACCTTGATCTCTTCTCCTTTTCACAGGATACCTGGAGCTCCTGCAGAAAGAAATAAAGAAATAATGAAATAGAAGATGAAAGAAAGAAGGAAAGTGAAGAAGGAAAGAATGACGTAGACCGTTTCTCTGTATGAATGTGCGAGTGGTGTGTGTGTGTGTGTGTGTGTGTGTGTGTGTGTGTGAGGCGTACGTGTGCCTGTGTGTATGAGTGTGCCTGCGTGTTAAGCCATTTCATAATACAATAAGTGATGACAGTAAGAAAATAAATCCAGCACCTCACTTTCCCTCTCTGCTATCCTATAACCCACAAGCGTCTTAGTAAACAATAATGAATGTTTGTTGTTTGTTGTGGTTTATTATGAACAACAACGCATGTTTGTGATTGGCACGCGGTGTGACCCGGGCTCACCTGAACGAGACCGCCCCCCTGACAGACGAGGCGCGGGCCCCCCTGCGCGGGCCCCTGGGGGCCCTGTGTGTCGGTGTATGTGCTACCGTCACACCCAAACACTGCCGAGGCCTGTCGAAGAGACAGATGGGAAGAGAGACACTGACTGCCATGAAAGGGAAAGAGAGCGAGGGGACAGCTGACTGCGCTGGGTTGGAAGGTCTAAGTAGTGATACTACACTGTGTTCATAGACATAGTACTGAGTACTTGCCCACAGTACAAAGTTACTTACAAATCACACTAACTATCACACAGGCACACGAAATGTGAACCAAATTACCGTATTTAACTCAAAACGATAAACGGGATTGTAAACCATTCTAAATGTTAGACGCTGAGAATCTCTTTAAAGGTAAAATGAGAGGAAATCAATGGCACTTTGAAGACACAAAGCAGATCTATTTCTGTGTGTACCTTAATAGCATCCTCTCTTGAGTTTACATCCACTCAAAGTCCTTTCCGGATCATTTACTCCATTAACAGTAATGCTAGTTTCACAAATGAAACAAGCCCTTCCTGTGTGTCAGAGATGTGTCTTATTGTATTAAAAGACGGTCTAGGCTTCTAGCAGTAAAACAATGAATACCAAATGTCTCTATTGTTCACGCACTCATATATTATTAACCTAGGTAATAACAAACTTTCTCTTCATTAAATTCAATACGTCACTACATTATTTATATGGTTCACTTTGCTACATTACCTAGCACAGAGTTATATTTACACATAACACACCTAAAGTAGGACGCCTTGAGCTAGATGGAAGCATCAGCTAAACGATTACATGGAAATAAACTCATATTTTAAGTCTAGAAACACATCTTTGCTCTCACCCAACGGATAACATCTGTCTCGGCACGGCCAGATGTTTCAGCCTCCACACTTATCAGCATCCAATAATGAGCAACTGTAGAGACCAACCGCACGGGAAGTTACATACAATTCTTTACAATCTTGGATCTGAGTGTCTGATTGGACAAGATGCGTGTATGCCTTACCGTCATTGGTACAGAATGGTGTGATGTCACATTTTACACCTGAAGATCCTATTTAACAACAAAAAACACCAATTCTATCAAAGCAGTTGTTGTTTTCTGCTAAAAAAATGAAACTTGATCTATAAACATTAATTTGAGATACTGAAGCAAGATTGTTAATTGAACAATTAAATTTAAATATATATATATATATATTTCCTGTACGTATATTTAAGATAATCAAGATATAGTGTATATACACATACATTATTTATTATATATATTAAATATACAAATCTGACCACTGACCCAGTGGAACAGGAATTGGCGGTGGGATCTGAAAGGCAGGCTGAGCTGTGATTGGAGGGGATGTGTAGCCGGTGATCTGATTGGCAGTGCTGGCGTCGCTGAAGGGTGGAGCTTGCGAGACTGGACTGGGTATCGGCATAGTCACGACCCCCTCCACCGTTGCTAGGGAACCTGTGCTCACTGTTGTCGAGGGTGTGACGTTTGTCGAGGTAGCCATGGTAACGGATGGATTCAGGGGGGTGGGCTGTGAAGTATAGTCAGTGGTCTTATGGGCTGACGCCGTGGTTGATTTATCGGATGCCTCTCTTGTATTGGCTGTTGGGTCGATGGGGGGTTGTTGATTGGTCGATGTAGAAGTGACTCCGAGACCTTCCCCTGGTAAGGCTGTGAACATCAGATAGATGTCATGGATTCATTTTCAGCTGTACACACAGTACTGATATTGACAGGGCAGGGAAGTCTAGTTGTTATTGTGTTCCACTCCCAGGGAAAGGTTCTGGGTTCGATACCGAATATTCACAATCTACCAGCAAGCATCCTTGAGCTCCATGGCCCAACCCCTATCTGCTCCTAAATGACATTGGAATACATTCCCAGTAGGTCACTTAGGATGAAAGGTCCCTATATATTCATGTGGTTTGCCACATGAATATATAGGAAACAGTTTGACTGACCAGATCAGGCAAATGATATACAAACCAATTCTCCTCGTTTTATGTTTTAATTGAAAAGTGTGAAAAGACATCTGTCTTGTCTGCCCTATATTTGCCTAGCAACCTTTGAGCCACATAACTACCCTGTGTCTTGCGACTCATCCTGTGTGTTATTGGTAGCCATGGTAACGACCGAACTGGAGTTGGAAGCAGGAAGGCCTGGATTTGTGGCCGGTTGTGGAATGAGTAGGGGGGGTGTAGTCTCTCTCTCTCTCTCTCTCTCTCTCTCTCTCTCTCTCTCTCTCTCTCTCTCTCTCTCTCTCTCTCTCTCTCTCTCTCTCTCTCTCTCTCTCTTAGCCTAAAGTGGCTGCCGAAGCGGCTTCGGACTAAGGCCACATCAGTGTATACACAGGAGGTTCTGTGGCGATTGGTCGACGACAACGTCATTAGATTAGTCTACTCTCCATGACGCTGAAGAGGCTCAGTCGGCTCCCTTCCTCACGGTTCCTCTCCTCCAGGCTTTGGAACACAGCCATAGACTCTCCTTTGTAATGCTATTCTGTTTCATGTAGGCCAGGGTCACAAGCATGATCTCACACTTCATTGGATACTTCAACATGTTGACGTACGCAATATCATACAACAGGAATTAGTGGTGACAGTGATACCACACTAGAAGCTAAACAGATGAGTCTTCTTTTTGTTGAGAACTGATAGGCCGAAGGGCGACATATGTTTAAATATATAGAAAATAACAAAATGACCAAAAAACAAGATTTAAACGAAGGCTTTTAAAAATGAAAAGTACATGAAAACAACAACCACGGCGTTCTCACGCGTACCGAAGCGCTCACCGCATGCCAAGCTGTCGTCCCTTTGCCGGGCCCGGCTGCTCGTCACGCCCCAGAGCCCGGAGTCCCAGCCAATCACGGAGCCGTCCTCGCAGAGGGCGTGGTCATCCAGGTCGAACCACACCCTGAACAGGTACAGCTCGATCCTGGCCACGTCCACGTCCCTCGGGGGTCGGTCCCCCTGCCGGCACCCCAGCAGCAGGGAGCCTGAGGGGGTCATGGCGTTGGCGATGACCGTTCTCTCCGCTACAGGCACCCTGTCCACCTGGGAGAGCGGGGGGGGGGTGGGGGGGTGGGGGGGGAACATGGCGGCAGAATATTGTTGTCTCGTTAGCAAATATACTAATGTAGCACCTCGAAGTGGCGCTGGCTAACTTTAAGTAGGTTTTGTCGTCAAGTGTTTTCTAAACTACATTAAAATGATTATAATAGTAATGATAAACTTTATTTGTAAAGCAAGAGCAATTACTAAAAATTGTCTACTTAAGGAAAATCGAATCAATGGGATATGAGAAATATGGAGATTGGGGGTGGGGAGCAGAAATAAATAATCAATAAAAATGTTTTTGAAAGGAACAATAATAGACAGCTAATACAGCTAAAGAAATAAAATAAAAACAACAACAAGACAAAGATGTATAGTTTTTTCCCGCATGAGTCGTACCCTGCTGCGCGGTTGAAGTGAACGCTTGAACGAAGACAGAAGGACGTCATTAAAAGTTCGTACGTGGAGGCTGAAGGTGTTCCCGGGCACGTCCCTCCGCAGGCACACCTGCTGCCAGAGGCCCAGTGCCAGCGGCGTCGAGAAGCGGTGCCTGACGCCCAGCAGCCAGGCGTACAGCGCCCCGTCGTCCCCCTCCAGTCCCAGCTCCGGGCGCGGAGCGTGCGCGGACCGGTAGGAGAACGCCACCCAGGCGCCCGGCGACAGCACCCGGACGTGGACGCACACGGTCATGCGGAAGAGACGCGGCATGGCGCCCTGGTCCTGGAGGGTCCAGTGGTCCTGGCAGCCGTTCAGCACCGCTTTACTGTCGCCCATGAAGTAGGCAGAGACTGGGTGGGGGATAGATAGTGATGGAACGTCACTTTGATCTTCTGTGGTATCGTGGTTTCGGGGCTAGGTATGACTCGGAGAGTGGTTAATTAATGTTCTACACGTGGATTATTCAGATATACAAGGTAAACCAGCTTGCACTCTGGAGGTGCTTCATGAAGTATCTCGAGAGCAGTTAAAATGCAGTCTATATATTGGTAATGGGCGGAATGGTAAATAAGCCAGGCCCTCATGTTATAATATACACAGGTAAACATTCATGGTCTGACTTATCTCAAACCAAAAAAACGGTATATAGTGTTGTGTTGACCACTCTATGTGTAGAAGGAGAAGCTATTCAGGGCAGTTGTTGACACTACAAATATGTGGTCCAATGAGGTACTGATGTTGGCTTGAATATCATGTGGTCTAAATAAAGCATAGAATAAATACATTTACATCAATAGAGAGAGAGAGAGAGAGAGAGAGAGAGAGAGAGAGAGAGAGAGAGAGAGAGAGAGAGAGAGAGAGAGAGATGCAAATAATCACATAAACACATCTTTAAACTTTCAACATAGAAACATGATTAAGATCACAAGTTCCACATTTTGCTTCACAGATGGTTGAGGTAAGCAGATGATGATGAGGTTTAGGAAATGGCTCAGAGATGGTTAAGTGTATATAGAGATTTTTGATTGGGTCTGAAACGGTTCAGGCTTGGTCAGGGTAAGGCTCTGGGACCAGTAGTCTGTTCAACTATTCATATTCCACCATGGACGCCACCTAGGGCTGTGTGTTGCCTTGGTGAGGTCAGTACCTGGAGGAGCCAGCATCCAGACCCAGACGGCCTGGAGCAGACAGAGGACCCTCCTCTGGGGGGCCATCCTCTACCTGGAGACACAAGACCACAGCCATGACCCGGAGAAACACCTCCACCAGGGATCCAGAGGAGCTTCGATAAAACTGTATTAATATGGGAATTGTGAAATACTGCACTATAGTGCAACACGGCAGTACAAAGTGCATCACCGATGGAAGCAAGAAGACATAAAATAAAATAAAAAAGCTTTTAAAAAGCAAAGAAACATGCTGCGAGCAACAGATACATTTCAGATGCATCTTTCATAGATGTTGTTATCATCGCACATAACTTGACTAAGATGAAGCTAAAAAAAGAGGTGTGTACTATGATCTTTCTTAAAATTAATAACTGAAATAATTTGACGACAATGCCATTGTTTCAATACTTAATCAAATTTTTTTGAAAAGAGTCCAATACACTAACAGAATGATTCCCACATGTAGTGTGTGACTGAGTGTGTGCAGCATGCGTGCCTGTGTGTGTCTGTGTGTTTTGTTTGGGGGATATCCACACTACACACACTGCACCACATCAGGAACACACCTGCAGCTCCACTAATCAGTGATAACCAATATCCAGGGTGACATGCCGGAAGCTGCGGATGTAAGGCACCGCCTGTGACTATCATATCTCGCCACTCTTCTTCTGTGGTAAACGGAGAGGATTACAGCGTGCTCGCTGGGTCTTTGTCCTGCTGGGAGTCGCCCCTCTGGCCAGAGACAAGCTGCACAGACTGGGTTACCCCACCACGCCCCGGTAAACATCCGGGACTCGCCGTGGGGGCATTTGATTCACGAATGTGGGGAATTTGCAGGAATTATTTGATTATTTTTGATTGATGTTATTGGTGATTATATTGTATTACTATTTAGCAGTCACTGTGTTTTGTATATGGGCCATTGAGGAGCAGGTGTGGGGTGGGGGGGATTAGGG
>NC_140281.1:16542828-16552828 GCF_964030765.1 Micromesistius poutassou | reverse complement strand
GTGTCTCTGAGGGCTATGAGGTCACGTCGAGGTGTCTCTGAGGGCTACGAGGTCACACCCCTGAATGACCTCAGCGGGTTTCTCCTCCTCCGATTGGCTGCTTTGTGAAAAAAAAGGGAGCTCTCATCGATATGCCTCATCACGACACACGGCAGGTAACCATGGATACGCTGCATCCCAAATATATGTCTAGCTCATTTTTCCCCGTTCCCCCTCTCTATCTTTACCTCTCTATCTCTCCTCTCTAGCGTGGTATTCTATCTCTCTCTCTCTCTCCCTCTCTCTCCTTACCTGTTCTGCTGCATCAGCTGGAAGCAGATCTTCTACCCCCCCCCCCCTTCCCCCCCGTCCTCTGGGGACAACCCCCACCCCACCCCACCCCTCCTCCCCTATCACCATAGCAACCGAGAGGTTGAGCTGTTGCCGTGACATCACCACCCCCACCACCACCACCCTCATCCTCCTCCTCCTCCTCCTCCTCCTCCTCCTCCTCCTCCTCATCAGCGTGGTCCCGGCGGTTCAGACGGTGGTGATCTGGTCCACCACGCGCGTGCTGTCGTTCATCTCCACGCACTCCACCTCCTGCCGGGGGCTGCCGGGCCCCCGCTGGCCCTGGGGGTCCTTGGACTTGGCGGGCGGCAGGAAGGTGAGCAGCGTGGGCAGGAAGGCCAGCGTGTGCAGCGCGGAGCAGCCCGCGGCCAGCGCCAGGCAGCGGAAGATGGTGCGCGTGAGGTTGGAGCGCACGCAGGCCACGGGCGCCAGCGCGGCGCCGTAGCAGAGCAGCGCCTGCAGGGAGGCCACGCCGTGCCGCTCCAGCGCCACGCGCACCCAGCGAGTCCGGCTCTCCCCGCGGCCCCCCGCGAAGCCGCACAGCAGGGGGGCGCTGCAGTCGGCGGCGTGGCCCAGCGTGGAGATCAGGCAGAGCACCGACACGCAGTCCAGCTCCACCCCCCACAGGGTCATGAAGCCCACCACGCCGAACTGCACCGACAGCAGCGTGAGGCCCAGCCAGGCGGCCACCAGGGGCTCCACCAGCGCCAGGGAGGCCAGGCCCAGCAGGAAGAGCACGGCCAGCAGGGAGTGGCGCAGCGGCCAGCCCACGGCCGCCGCGTAGCGGTCCAGGTACACGAAGGACGGGTTGAAGATGAGGAAGCGCACGCGCGACGTCAGCGACAGCCGCCGCAGCGTGTCCAGCAGCACCGACATCTCCTCCCGCTTGTTCTCCGTCGTCTTGGCGACCAGGAAGACGCGCGACGCCGCCACCTCGGGCTCCTCGCCGGCGCCCCGCTCGGCGAAGATGATGTCGTCGGCGAAGTGGGCGTAGCGGGGCTGGCGCAGGAAGTGGAGGCGCAGCGTGCGGGTGAAGTTGTGGCGTGGCTGGCTGGTGGACTGGTTGAGCTCCGACAGGTAGCCCAGGTAGGACTCCAGCCAGCTGATCCTCTGGAAGCCCTTGGTGTACTCCAGCAGGTCCCGCTGCACCGAGGCGTTCCAATAGGGGGCGCTCTCGTAGATGTAGAAACCGATGACTGGCGAGTAGGAGCTGAAGTAGCGCTGCTGAGCCCGCGCGTACAGCACCGTGGCCGTGTCCATGGCGACCAGGGCGCTGGGGTCGGAGCCCTGGGTCACCTGCCGGGTGGGGGGGGGGGGCGGTAAAGGGGCGCGGGTGGTGGGGTTAGTGATGGTGCGGGTAGTGTGTGTGCTGGCATGCATGTATGTTTATTCATGTGTTTGAGTATGTACGCGTGTGTGTTTGAAGGTGTGGGTATATATATATATACAATATGAAGTTTGTTTATGTGTGTTAACGTGTAGTTGTGTATGTGTATACAGTACATGTATGTTTGGTTGTGTGTATGTGTATATACAGTATGTGTGTGTGTATGTGTTTGTTTATATGTGTGTGTATTGTGTACATACAGTAGGCGTATGCTGGAGTGTGTGCATGTGTATATACAGTACGGCTGTGTTTACGTGTGTTTGTGTGTGTGTGTGTGTTTATACAGTACGTATATGTGTGCGCGTGTGTGTCTGTGTTACAATATGTATGTATGCGTGTATATACATTAGGTGTGTGTGTGTGTGTGTGTGTTTGTTTATATACAGTATGTATGTGTATGTTGATACACATTAGGTGTGTGTGTGTATGTGTGTGTGTGTGTGTGTGTGCGTCCTCACCTGCATGAAGCCCATGAGGCCGAAGGATATGTAAACGAGGTACAGCAGCACCACGAAGGGCTTCACATAGGTGTTGGTGATCCAGTCGCCGTAGCAACGCCGCATGCAGCCCAGCAGCAGGTGGGAGTCCTGAGGGTGTGGGTGGGGGTCTGGGCTCAGGGCCGACAAAGGGGGGGGCGCCCCTGCGTGGACGTGAGGGTGCATGTGAGGGTGTGAGTGCGGATGTGCGTGCACGTGTGCAGCGGTCGAGTTAGTCACATGACTGTTGCCGTGGGAGCCCTGGAGGTTCCCGGCATGCACGTGCGTGGCGCTGGAATTAACCACCGAGTGACCAATAGCGTTCCCGTGGGCGTTCCCGTGAGCGTGCGCGTTAACATTCCCGTGCACGTTCACGTTCCCATGCACGTTCCCGTGCACATTCACATTCCCGTGTACGTTCACATTCCCGTGCACGTTCACATTCCCGTGCACGTTCACATTCCCGTGCACGTTCACACTCCCGTGCGCGTTCCCGTGCGCGTTGCCGTGCGCGTAGCTGCGCGGCGGGCTGGCGTGCGTGCCGGCCGTCTCCTCCTCGTAGCGTGTGTACATGAGGCAGCGGTACCAGGCCGGCTTGGCGTCCAGACGCTCGGGCTTGGGCACGCGGCGGCAGAAGCAGCCGTGGCGGTAGCCCGTCTCCAGGTAGCCGGTGAACACCAGGCAGGAGCCGTACAGCGACAGCGTGTACACGTAGCCCACGGCCACGCCCAGCGAGGCGGTGCGGCAGAAGAGCCGCACGGCCTCCATGTTGGTCAGCGGCGAGGCGGCCAGGCCCAGCGCCGTCAGGTGGAGCAGCGTGGAGCCCGAGAAGCGCAGCATCACGTCCTCGAAGACGGCCGCCACGCGGTCCTTCACGTGCTGGTCCTCCCGCGTGCGTCGCCACGACGACAGCATCTCGAAGGAGCCGAAGAGCCCGTGGCCTGCGATGGTGGGGGGGGATGGGGGAGAGGAGAGGGAGAGAAGGGAGGTTAATGTGTGTGAGGGTTTGAAAAAAAGATAAAACCTCTCACGCCATGAGAAAGATCAGCTTCTTCCTGTTCTTATGGAGTCTATGTTTTTACTCATACTAACTACCGCTCTACAAAACATTGCATTCTGCTGCTGGTTCTGAAAGAAGCCAGAAAGACCTGTAGACCGGCACTAGGACCCAGAAGCTCGTTCTCATAGGAACTCCATCCCCCATAATCCAAGCTGATTTATAAACACTCCAACCAGACCCAACCAGACCCATCCTTGAGAAAGCTATGATCAAACAATGCGATATCCCACGAGTCCTTTTAATGTACCCGAAATACAAATTGATGAACTTGATGAATGGTACGGATTAAATCTGATGAAAACGTGCTTACAACACAATGTAAAGGGAAGGTGTTTCTCCCGCTCTAGGTTGCCACCATTAAAAGGGATGTTGTTAGATCTAATAGTCTAATATTGTGTATTTAATTTTACATTTTTGAGATTGTTTCGTTTTTTTTCTGTGTGCATGTGCGTGTGAATGCGCGTGAACAAATAAACAACAAGGTCACATGACACTTTAATCCTTTGAAACTTGCGGAATGTTTTCTTTTGACTTGGATATATCAAAATGGCCAGATGGTGAAATGATATTGTGAAATGTCTTTCTTCATTCACACGGGCACACGTGCACGCACGCACGCACGCACGCACGCACGCACGCACACACACACGCACACACACACACACACACACACACACACAGAGCAAATAACAGCTACATAGTCAGAGTCATCGCTATGGATCCTTTTGCCTTTTATCGTTTAAGTAAAATATTTTGACATAATAAAAAATGTGCAAAAAGATTTTCTTTATAGAGTAATTAATTGAATACCATATGCCCCAATCAATATGTATGCAAGTCCTTATTTCTACCTTTCTTTTAGGAGAAAGTGGTTGTGTTTTCATTGCTGTTTTACAGTATGAGAAACGAGCGTGCTCTGTTTCGGTTCCCTCTCTCTGTGTGTGTCTTCTTTGTCTCTCTGTCTGCTGAGCCGTGAAGCCTTGAGATTCCATTTATCCTCCTCCCTCCCTCCGTTAGCATAACGCTAGCTCCCTCTCGTCTATCTAGTCTTATCATACCTGCCTGCCACTGAGATCACAGTATAACCTCTCTGCTCTCTTATTTGGTTCTGCTGTTGATACAAGACACTATCTCTTTCTCTGTCTGTCTGTGTCTCTCACCCTATTGTACCTCTATCTGTAGCTCTCTCTCTATCTCTCTCTCCCTCATTCTCATCCCCATCTCCCTATTTTTCCATTTGTCTCCTATCTCCATCTCTCATTTATTAAACCAACTCTATCTCCATTTCTCTCTCCATCCTTCTCCCCATCTCTCACCATCTCTCTCACCCATTCTCTCACCATCTCTCTCACCCATTCTCTCACCATCTCTCTCACACATTCTCTCACCATCGCTCTCTCTCTCTCCCTCCCTGGTTATTTTAAGCAGCAGTATTGGTCCCTCCTCCTCGCTTGGCTGTAATTACGCTACGAGTCTAGAGGCTAAATGAGTGTGATTATACACATCCTACAGGATACTACACATGCTATTACTTTGAAAGGGATTCACATTCATACAGTTAATGCGTTTCCACTTTAATCCGGTATGGTGATAACATGTGACAACAAAACCCCTGAAAATGTGTTTTGGAAAAACACGATACAGAAAACAGACCACACTAGACGAGAGAGGAACATACCAGAATAAAACAGACCAGACCAAACTAGACTACACCAGAATAGAGCATCTCAAACCAGACCCCACCAGAAAACGACATAGGCAACACCAGAAAAGAGCAGATCAAACCAGACCCCACCAGACTAGACAAGACCAGAATAGAACAGATCAAACCAGACCAGACCAGTCTAAACCAGACCAAACCAGATTAGACTATAGCATAACAAACCACACCAGACAAGACTAAAACAGACCGGACTGGAAGAGTGGAAATATCAGACCAGACCAACGTAGACGAGATAAAACCAGACTAGACAAGACCAAAATAGATCAGACTAGACTATATTAGACTAGGAGTAGTGGAAGTAGTAAACAGTAGGAGTAGTAGCAGTAGCAACATAAGCAAGAGTAGCAGTCACAGCAGTATTAGAAGTAGCAGTCGCAGTAGCATTAGAAGTAGCAGTAGTAGTAGTAGTAGCAGTAGTAGTAGTAGAATTAGCAGTAGAAGTAGTAGAAGTAGCATAAGCAGCAGCAGCAATAGCAGTAGCAGCAGCAGCAGTAGCAGTAGCCGTAGTAAAATGTATCACGTGCAGTAGAGCACAATAGATCACAATAGATCATAGCCTTTGATTCAAGACGTGTTTACTTTTGTCATTTTGTCATTAACAAAATTAGGATTCAGTGACAAATGTTTGGGCGATTGTCCAGCAAAAATGTGAGGCTTTGGGCCAGATTATCGTTGGTGGTTCATTATTGATATTTGAGTGGGTTTAGCTTGGCGGTATTGTCACAACCTCAGACCGATATTACCACGGTGTGTGACTTGTAACACATCTGTGCTAAATGTGTCCCATCCATCACACACTATAGAGTCAGGGCCTTTCTCGCTCCCGTGACAAATGGCTCCGTTCCGATAGATGGAAATATAAAAATGTGTAGAGCCTTTTAAATGAAGTACCACAAATCAAAACACTCGATCACTTTAAAAAGGCATCGGGGGCAGTTGCCACAGGAATTCAGCAGGGAGGAGAGCTTGCTACGGGATAACCTGGGTGTGGTGTTCAGGTCGGGTACTATTGGTCAACTACCAACCCTTTTTGTAAAAACAATCGACAACCTTTGACAACCCTTTGAAAAAGGCACACTGCTCTAAAAAATACTAGCTATTTACTATTACGATTCAGTCATTTTCCAACTCTTTTATCCAAAGCAACCTCCTGTGATATGCATGCAGGGTCAGGAGCCGGTAGGGCTTAGGGGGCCACCTGGCTACAGGTAGGCCGTGAATGTTGGGGTTGAAACCAATAATTATTTTGTAGCTGGGAGTCAAACTACACTATCCAGACACTAAAGTCCACACACACATGCACACCTGCAAAAACCAGCACATCCTTTATCCCTTTTGCCTGCAGAATCCAGCTTCCAGGTCCACAATATCACCCAGCATGCATTGACTAATTACTCCGGACTTAATACAACAATCTAGACACAATAAACCCAGAGAAATCCCTACTAATCCCCAGCCAACTTCAAGGCATACCCTCCCCTCCCCTCGGACTCCCCCCCCCCGCGCTCACACACTTCATACCCAGCATGACGAAGGGGATGCCCAGGTAGGTGGAGTTGTACGTGGCCCCGGTCAGGTTGAGGATCCCCGCGGCGGTGAGTCCAGACAGCGTGATGGACAGCAGGGCCAGGAGGCCCAGCCAGGGCTTGGCCCGCACGCAGTCCCTCATGGAGCAGCACAGCACAGCCAGGATGCTGCACAGCCCCAGGCTGATCAGCAGGGGGCGCCGCGCCAGCACCGAGGAGTGCTGGAAGTCGGTCCGCAGGGACGACGACGTGGACGGGTACAGGCCCAGCTTGGGGTGCACCGCCCCGAAATGCTGCAGCTCCGCGCAGAAGGCCATCTCCCATTGGCCGGCCACCTTGTCCATCAAACTGGTGTGTGCCTGGAGGTAGTAGGTGAGTTGTAAGGCGCGCGCCGAACGCACACCGTCCCCTTTGGCCATGGGGCCCCAGCCCTGTACCCCCCCCAGCTGGTGGCCGATGTAGGCCTGCCGCCCGTCCGCCAGCCGCGTGATGGGGTACTTGAGCGGGGGCGGGGTGTGGTTGGCGGCGCGGGCCGCCTGGATGCCCTGCATGGAGCGGATGATGTCATCGATGATGCAGGCGTTGTTGTCGTCCGGCAGGCAGAGCGAGGAGAAGGAGTAGTTGAAGCTGCTGGCGCTGCTGGCCGGCACCGTCACCTGCATCTGGTACAACCGGCGGTGGAGCTACACACACACACACACACACACACACACACACACACACACACACACAAAGACACACACACACACACACATATAAAGGACCACCATGATCCATTTTAGAATTTCATTCTTTTGATTCTGGAAAAACACATATAAAGGTACCGATATAAAAGGATTCGAGCCATCACTAGTGGGTGTGTGTTTGTTTGTGTGTCTGCATGCATGTGTTTGTGTGTGTATCTGTTTGCATTTGTATAATATATTGTGTGTGAGTGTGTACGTGTGTGTGTGTGTGTGTGTGTGTGTGTGTGTGTGTGTGTGTTCATGTGTGTGTGTGTGTGCGTGTGTGTGTGTGTGTGTGTGTGTGTGTGCATGTGTGTGTGTGTGTGTGTGTGTGTGTGTGTGTGTGTGTTTGCTCTGTATGTGTTTCTATAGCGGGATGACAACAGTGCCAGCATCCACTGTGACGGTTACTAAGCAACAGTCCAGATGCCAGTCGCTGCCACAGCGCAAAACAAGCAAAGCAGTAGCCCACCTAAGAATGCCGCATTGACTGTAAAAGCGTGCGTGTGTGTGTGTGTGTGTGTGTCATAAAGTAAATGGCTGTAAAGTCTTTTTCCCTAGTTTGCTACGTCCAACCTCTGTCACTCTGATGTTGCCGTGTTGTCACAGTAATGTCACGGTGATGTCATGCGATGTCTCACTGTGTCACTATGATGTCAACACTGATTTCACCGCGATGTCACCCTGATGTCAGCGCCGATGGTAAACACTGATGTCAACACTGACGTCACGGCGAGGTCACACTGACTGACGTCATCCGGTGTCCCTGTGATGTCACACAGAATTCAGTCCTATTTCAACTCTGATGTCCCTCTGAGGTCGGGCTGATGTCAACATTGATGTAGCACGGATGTCAACAAGTAGGTCACCCTGATGCCAACACTGATGTGACCCTGATTCCGGTGACAGCGTGATGTCACTGTGATGTCACTCTGGGTCCACACCCTCAGGCCTCGTTCTGTGGACCACCTCGGGGGAAGGCCTTGGTGAACACGTTTTATAATAGGCTGTGACTGGAGCAGCCCAGTCGATGCTACTCTGTCAACTCTCGCTCTTGCAACTATCCTTTCGGGAACAAGTGCAAGTCTGGGAAGGTAAAGTAGGTCACTATTTCTAAACACACACACACACACACACACACACACACACACACTCACACATAAGAGAGATGGGCCACAATATGCAGGGACTTTGTATGAGAGTTTTCTGTAAAATCTGATTAGAGTGACAATAATCGAATTGAGTCTATTGAGTGATTGCTGCGGGCTGTCTGAATAATAACCATTAATGACCTCTTTGTGATTACATTCTTTGTAATTATCGCACGCTGTTATGATTGCGAATAACTTTCAGATTATGACCCTGTGTTGATTTCTTCAGAACTTGAGATTTCTTGTTCGATCGTGAGAATTTTTTTTTTTTTTTTTACATTTTCTTTAGTTCACGTGGGATTGTCTCTTGGCGTTCTCCGTGTCATATTCGCGTGTGCGTTGTGCGTGCATGCGTGCGTGTGCGTGCGTCACCGTCAGTATGGTGTCCAGGTGCACCGGATCCAGCACGCTGCCCTTGCGCGCGGTGACGATGACGCGTCCGTAGCGGCCGGGGGTCTGCAGGTCGGAGTAGAGCGCGTGCTTGGAGCGGTTCACGGGGAACAGGCTCTCCACGAGGTTGCCCTCGATCTTCGCCAGGCTGTGCTTCGGCGCGAGCAGGTACTCGACGTTCTCCTCCACGCGGTACCGGCTGAAGCTCGCGCCCAGCAGGATGGAGAGCAGCATGGGCGCGGAGGCGAAGAACACCGGGTGGCTCGCGACGAAGCGACCCAGCGCGTGGAAGGAGCCCCCCAGGCCCGCCTGCAACACCTGGCGCAGCATCCTAGCGCGCGGCCGCGGCTCGAGCCTCTCCCACCGTCGACCGGACAGCCCGGGAACGCCGACCATCAGGGTCCGGCCGCATCGGGGAGCACCGATCTCTAGTCACACGGTCGGCGGACGGTCAGAGGGGCGACGACCCCGCCGACTAGCGTCCACGGCAAGGCGGGGAACAAGTCCACTTTCCCCGGTCACAGCACCGCCTCCTATACCGGGTCTCACCCATCAGAGGCGGCGGAGCGTCATCTGAGGGGGGGAAAAGACGCGCGCATTAGAAGAAAATATTAATTAAAAAAAATACAGCCCCTAAATAAACAGCGACATGTTCTGTAGTTAGGAAGCACGCGTTTGGAATTAATGATCCTTTATTTTTTGTTGGAGCGCATTTAGTCCTTTGTCTCAATTTTCCCCGTTAGCTTTTTGAGGACAATCAGCAGCACTCGCACAGGTTGTAAGGTGGAATGACCTCACCGCCACAGCGACCACCTCACCGACCACCACACCGACCTGATGAATAGCACCGGACACACACCGGCCCGCAGATCACAACAATACGGAGAAGGTGTTGCGCATCAGAGACGTTACCCCGTGGTCGTCACCCCCCGCCCTACACACACACACACACACACACACACACACACTGTTCAAACCGGTACTATGACGGAGAGGGGGGGGGGGGGGGTGGCTAGAAAAACACCCACCTGGCGGAGGATTTCTTTACCCGCAAACGGCAGATCGTCCGGTAGATGTGTCCTCCGCTGGGCGCCGCAGTGAGGGCTTTGTCATCCTCTTCCCTTTTCCTCTTCTTCAGCTCAGCCCCTCATTCGGTCCCCGGTGAATTACTGAGTCCTGCTCGTCGGCGCGACGCACCGCCAACAGGCTGTCCCGACGAATGCCCTCTTCGC
>NC_140281.1:16525328-16540328 GCF_964030765.1 Micromesistius poutassou | reverse complement strand
TGGGCACTAGCACACACACACACACACACACACACACACACACACACACACACACACACACACACACACACACACACACTGTAGTGGCTGTTTATGCGTGTGCGTTTGCGTATATCTGTGTATGTGCATGTGTGTGTGTGTGTGTGTGTGAGGGCTATAACTATTTCCCAATTGAAGACTGAAATTGAAAAATTGTAAAAGAATTCAGCAGTGTGTCCAAATGTAGAATTGATACCCTAGAATCCGTCATTCTATGAAAGATTTGTTTATCATTTCTACACACAGAAACGTGCACACATTGCAATTGCATTAATGGCCTGTGGATTTACGCAAGGTGTGCACGAGATATTTGTATGCACCACGTATGCGTGTGCACGTGAGTTGAACGTACGCCCAGCATGCCCTGTCTGTCGGGGACATACTTACCACATGCAGGTTGTCAAGTGTTGTGTCGGCTAAGTGGAAGGTGTTCATACATAAGGTCTCTCGCTCTCCTCTCTCTCTCTCACACTCTGTGGATGTGTGAAAATCACTGCTCTACATGCCTCAGCATCTTACACACACACACACACACACACACACACACACACACACACACACACACACACACACACACACACACATGCTCTATCACCCATCCCCCCTCCATCTGTGTGGATGGAGGCTATCCATTAATAAAGACTCAGACCTTTCATTGCTGTGACTCCTCTGCTTGTATTACTTATTAAATCTCTCTAGTGATGGCATGCAGCCGGGTTGCCAGATAAAAGGGTAAGGACAAGATCCTCTCCCTTCCCAGGCCTTTACAATTACATATAAAAGGATAGACATGAGAAGCCTTGAAGCCTTGGCTAATTTACTCACAGAAATTTGTAAAACCTATATATATATGTAAAATATAAAAACATATAATAAAAAATATAAAAAATATAAAATATATTCTGTGAAATAATTACTGCATATTTTATATACAAAACGAAACCTCTTAAATTCTGTATAGCCAGTAGGCTAAATATATATATATATATACTCTATCAAACAATTTCTCTCATGTATAAATATATACATATACATATTTAATGTAAGGTTGCATAAGGTTCACTTTGTGACTCAGATTGAAATCCCTTCTGATTTTTGCTGAGCCTACCTATCATCCCTCCCTCCATCACTCCCTCCACGTCCTCCTCCCTCTTCTTCCGCTACTTAAATCCTCTGCAGTAGCTCCCTGGTGCTGGTCTCTGGTCCAGATGACATACGCAGGAGGGCTGGTGGAGACGGGAAGGATGTGTGAGAGGCACGCTTACTCCTCCTGAAGAGGAGGAGGAGAAGGAGGAGGAGGAGGATGGAGCTGATTGAGGGGGATGGAGGTGGAGGGAAAGGCCAGAGGAGCTACAGACCAAGACAGTTGACTCCATGCCTGCCTTTTAGAGAAAAAAACTAAGATTATATCTTCATGAGAGCGAGTGAGAGATAGAGAGAGACAGAAAATGAGAGAGAGAGAGAGGGAAAGGAGAGAGAGAGAGAGAGAGAGAGAGAGAGAGAGAGAGAGGGGGGGGGGGGGGGGGGGGGAGAGAGAGAGATGCTGAAAAACATGTATCAATCATGGAACACTACTGCACCATTTCTCCATCTCTCTTCTTATCTCTCTCGCTCTCTCCTCAGATGATAATCAAATCTTTTGTTGTTTCTAAAAGGCCAAGAAGACAAATAGACTCTCTGTTTCCTGTCTCTCTCTGGTACTAACACACACACAACCACACACGCACACACACACACACACACACACACACACACACACACACACACACACACACACACACACACACACACACAAACTTGGGAGGATATAACGTCTGACAGCTATAATGAAAAAAATTAAATAAAAATCGCTAAACCTGAATGTGGAAGGTGAAAGCTATTCCACCTGCATGCCAGAATAGACATCTCTAATAGCCAAATTGGATTCTAATCAAATCAGTCTTAAAGTATGCTCTGTAACGGCTGAATTGTAACATTGTCTGTGTCAAACTAGTAGGCCTATGTAGGTTGAAATATTATTCACACTGCCCCCTATTGGATAGGTATAGAATGACACACACACATATACATATTTCTGCAGACACAGAATTCAACAGGGATTTAAATAATTTAGGATTTACTGATAATTCATTCAAGAGACAGATGAATATGAGAAAATGACATCCCTGGTTGTCAATAACATAAAAAAAGAGAATAATGATTCTCAAGAGTCACCTTTTGATCTGTCTATTTAAAAAGATATTGGACAAGATTAGTCTCACAACTGAGACTTTAATATTAGAGCAATATCTAAAGTCTGATGGCCCACAAGCTGAATTCCAGGCGTTACCCTCTGGTTTGCTTCATATTTGTTCTGACCATCCGGTTGTTTGAGGCGTGGATCAGTCACCCCATCATTTGCTAACAAAAACTCAGCAAGCATAACGAAAAAAGTGACTTAAAGGTCTCAAATACACACCCTATAGACTGACCGCTGTAGAAATAAACTAATTGGAATCCCCTTCTGAAAGCTTCATCAATTCCTGCAAATTAGTTTTCTTCTGTAAAATATCTCCGTCACAAAGGTAACTATAATAACTCCGGCCTTTGCTGCTCCTGGTGCCGGATCAAAGTTCTGCTATAACATAGTGAGACTGCTGTTTCAGAAGCACAGCTATAAGATGGTATAGGACTGTTGGATCAGAAGCTCAGCTATAATGTAGAAGGACTCTCTCTCTATCGCTTTCTCTCTCACCCCTAATAGACTATAGGGGGTGGGGGGGGTACTCTAACTGATTTGTATCAATGCCACGCTGCTGGTGTTGCAAACCCCGCCCGTCTGCACCCTGCAACCTACACACACTCACACACACACACACACACACACACACACACACACAGATATTCATAAACACACACATACATACACATACAGATATATAGATATATACACACACACACACATACAGATACAGATATACACACATACACACTCACAGACATACAAATACACATACACACCACCTCTGAGACAAACACACACAAAACCTCTGAGCAACATAACCTTTTTTCGTAAACGTTTTTTTCTACTACTAAATCTATTTCTTGAACTATCTAGGAATGCAGGCTTAACCATTAGAATGGAAACCTAACTAATGAGGTGTGTGTGTGTGTGTGTGGGGGGGGTCCAACTGATCAGGTTGTCATATTGATCAGATCAATAACAACAATATCTCAATACATGTGCCTCTGTCCATCTATCACCTTGTTCTGTCTTTCATCTCCTTCTCTTATGTATGTCTGTCTGAGTTTCCTTCCATATGTCTGTCTGTCTTCCCGTCTCACTGTTTATATCACTGTCTGTCTGACACTGTGTCTGTATAACTGTCTGTCTGTCTCTAAGACAGAAAAACACAGGCTCTCTGCCTACCTGTCAGTGTCTCATTATCTGCCTGTCTCTCTGTCTGTCTGCCTGTCTCCCTGTCACCTGCTCTCAGGCTGTATTCTCCCCTACAGCATGTACGTGAGATGAACGCATACACAAATGGAGCTTTTGATGTTTTTATTGACAGACACAAACAAGCCACACAAACAGGAAGCCAGCGAACCATGGCGAGGTGAAAAACAAACATTCCCAAAACGTCTGATATAGTCGAAAAGCTGTCAGAATAACAACTAGGGCAGCAGATATTTAAATAAAGAAATAGCAACACAAAAAAAGGTAGTGTTTCATACAGTGTGTCATCTTGGCATTTCTCACCGCATCGACGACTCGCGTCTTTTTCACTCAGTGTCTTCTGCTCGCAAGACAAATACACAACCACTTCCTAATGTCTGTGTTTTCTGCTTAAGAAAGCTATGCCGATGCCTTTGCTTATCAAGGGTTGTTAATTGTATGCATGTTTATTGTACTGTGAGTTGGATAAAAACAGGACTTAAAAATACTCGAAAACATTAAGATAAAATACTGATTTTAACTGTAATACGTTTGTAGAAAGTCATTTTAATGAGGCTTGGTTGTGACAATGTGTTCCCTATATACCATTACAGGCTATTTCATTTCAGGTTATTCTGGTTTTATACTATGAAATGCAATTACATACCACAGTTACCAAAAATGACTAGTTCTGTGTGACCGTACTTTCATTTATAACAGTATTTTTTTTTATCATCGCCTTCATACACTGACGTTCAAATATTCTTCCTTGGTGCTTTTTTTGCATACCGTTTCATTTGATTCTATAGCATATTGATTAGGAACTATTACGAGGCAGACGTTTCCCTTCATGGAAAAATAACGCACACCATTGGAACGTTACTGACCAATTGGAATCAGGTATTCAATAATGCCGTTCTATAACCAGAAACAATTCACCCTGTCAGGGGGATACCAGATATAATTACTAGCATAAACGAGCATAAAAATGTCAGCCGCCAATACCTTTCTTCCCGAACTCCTTACCACAGCGTTGAATAAGAATTAAGACCTGCTACAGTGGGACATGATCTGTAGTTCTGATGACCAACTAAGCCGGCCTCCTTCTGGTGGGGCCGACAGCGGTTTAGTGGGGGGCCCATAGGGAGGGTTGTGTATTTTTTGTTACCAAACCCGACAGGACTCTGCGCCGCGGTTCATGGGAGACGTGACGGGACAGTTGAAGGCTTTGCGGAACTCCTCAAAGTTGCTCATGGAGCCGATGACCCTGCAGAGCACACCAGAGCGCCTACCTTCACTTTCACTTTCACTTTCACAATACGGAGGCCGACATTTACGACTCAGTCGCAAAACGACTAAATGCAAATGTAAGTTTAACAAACAAAGCTATTCATCTGGGAATTGCATGTTTCAAATCTTTAAATGCTTTTATGAGCACCATTGTCTCCTTCCGCTCAGTTTAAAAACAGGAAGTAACTGACAACCACAGGAAAGTACCGGCTTGACATGAGTAACCTCTGTAAATTGTACACATCTCAAGAACTCAATTTGTTCATCAGTATTGGCTGGTTTGTTCTACAGGTTTCTATTGGTTGCTTGATATAGCGACTAGAGTATGTAAACACTTTGTAAGTATGTGTGTGTGTGTGTGTGTGTGTGTGTGTGTGTGTGTGTGTGTACCTGCATGTATGAGCATTAGGCATGGGCAAAACTATTTTTCAGTTCTTTCAGTTCCCTTGACTATCACAAATCGTTCGTTTGATTCGTTCGTTCAGTTTGTTAAGTCATATGGTTTGTTATGTCATTTGGCAGGGAATCTCAGGTGTCTGGCCTCAACCCTTTTCTTTTAAATATGAAGTACACCGTAAATGGAGCCTGAAGGTCTCAGACACCAGAAGGTCTCAGACGGTGACGGTGCTCGGGAAAATAGCTAATTTCTGTAGCATTAGCCTACGACGCCGCTCGAGCATCACACGTGTGTAGTTTTAAGAAGAATAGCCCAAGCTGCCTCAACCACCATGAGAACGTTTTAGACTCAATCAATATAAAGTCGAGGGGAGACGACGCTCTGTTCTTTTGTATCTTTTATTTACGTGACCATATTTTTGTTTTATGTTAAAAAAAAAAGAATCAGTTCTCTTGTTTTGGGAATCAGTTCTCGTCGTTCACCTTCGGGATTCGTTCGTTCTGACCGAATCGTTCGCGAATCGCCCATGCCTAATGAGCATGTGTGTGAGTGTGTATGTACATACATGTTTATGTGTGTGATTGTACATGCATGTCTGTATGTGTGTGTGTGTGTGTTTTATGGTATATGAATGTGTGTGTGTGTGTGTGTGTGTGTGTAATTGTACATGCATGTGTGTGTGCGTGCGTGCGAGTGTGTGTGTACCTGTATTTTGCAGGGCTGTGGGCCCCCGTCTGAATCAGTTCTCTGGCTGTCTCTGGTCTGTAGGCGTAACACCTCACCTGCAACACATCATATTGCTGTGATTCATATGAAGGGAAACTTTAATGACGCACACAATCCACCACTGCATCTCTTTCCTGGTATGATATGGTTGGTATGATATGAATGAATGAAGGATAAGGAATAAGGATGGCCTACCTGTCTGTCTACCTACCAACCCAGCTGCCGGAGAGCACTCAGACCTAAGGCTAGGCAGAGCTAATGCTAAAGCTAGCGAGCTAGTCACGAGTTTTGGGGGAGTGGCCCTGGAGGCCTGAAGAGGGGGGGGGGGGGGGGATTTCAAAACCTAGCTTACTCTGAATGGTTTCTCTACCTTGCCTACCCTAGCTTTAATAGCAGAAGTGCACTGAGGAGGAGGTGCAATAACACCATGCGTGTTATGTTAGTACTGTCAGTACCGGTACTGTATGTATGAATGCATTGTGTGTGTGTGTGTGTGTGTGTGTGTGTGTGTGTGTGTGTGTGCTTACGTGTGTGTAGCTGAGGAAGAACAGCTGGTTGTTGGTCATTCCTACTCCCGGTAGGAGAGGCTCCTCCTTCCCGCCTCTGTTCTGGTCAAGCCACCTCCGGTAGGCCTGCACACACACACACACACACGGACCAATAAATACACACACACAAATACACGAACACACACACATACACATAGACAAATATATACCACACACATGCACTTTGGTCTAACCACATGATGAACAATCGATGGTTTTTAAATTATCCTGAACAGACACTTCACTGATAGTCATCTCTTTACAAAGAAGGCAAGGCAGATAGACTGACAGTGGTAGAGGAGAGAGAGAGAGAGAGACAGAGAGAGAGAGAGAGAGCGCTGTACCCTGAAGGCCTCCCGTATTCCACCGTTGTCCGCTATGTTCTCACCCAGGGTCCTCTTTCCCAGCACCTGCCCAATCAAAAACACATTTTACACCCCTACTACCTTCTGATTGGTTTAAGCCAGCACCATAACCAATTTCAGCCAGGTTGTTATATCAGGTTATTGTCTTTCACCAACAATACAATCAGGGCAATACTGTCAAGGCAGTTGGAATTTCATACTCGTTTAATTTTCATTGATAATCTTTATAAGTACAGTATCATTATTGTCATATCATTATATTATTATCATTATTAACATTATTGTCCGTATTTGTAGATTAGTGTCAAAATGTCGGTTGTGGCCAATGGGGTTGAAGAGCTCTTACGTTATGGTCCGCCTCCTCAGAGCGGTAGTCGTTGTATTGGTTGACGATACACTGGGACTTCTCGTTGAAGGCTGTGATGGATGAGTTACTCCACCAATGGTCCAGGTTACCGTTCTTGTCGTACTTGCGTCCTTGTCACACAAACAAATCCTTTGCACACGTTCCATTTCAAATGACAACAATGTCTGACAAAAGACCATTTTGATCTACAGTATTTAACTTTTTTAATCATCCAGCAGAGGCTTTATTCCAAAGGCGACCAACGGTAAATTCAGACACAAGGAACAGTTAGGGTTCAATTACAGACATTACGGGGTATCGAACCCACACACATCTGCTCTGGGCTAATTTACCGTTGTTGTCGAAGCCGTGGGTTAACTCGTGCCCGACTATCACCCCGATGGCCCCGTAACTTAAAGACCTGCGAACAACAATCAACTCATCATTTTCCATTCAGGTTGCACTGCGGACAGGACAGGGCTTCAAACCCACAACGGCTCGGTTCTGACCACCACACTACAGTCACAATCGACATTTAGCCAAAGCCAAAGCGACTTACAATAAGCACATTTGTCAGAAGAAAGAGAAAGAACATTATATTGCTGTCGGTACACTATCCTGCCCCTCCATGAAATGTTGTCCCATTAACTGCATTACAGTGCTTCGAATACTCCCACCTCCTCCCTAAAAGTCTGCTTTTAAACAAGGAAGAATTGAATCATATTCCATTTTAACAGCTCTTAAATCGACACAAAACCAACTCGGTGAGGGTGGGGCCGGATGGAGCTAGCGCCGCGGACCCCTGCGTGTCCTGGGCCGAAGGGGGAGGGTGGGGGGGGGGGGGGGTACGTCTTGGCCTCACCTTGGGTACTCGTTCCCCCAGAAGAAGGGCTTTTGAAGCTCCCCCGCCGGGAACCCTGGATTAGGAGGAGGATGGATTCAACAACCACTTTTGATGTTCTTTTTCATTCTGAGCTCCAACTGGGACGGCTATTGAATAAGTCGAGGCTTGGCAGAGAGATGGGGAAATGTAATTTACATCTTGATTAATCTCCTCTACCTCTCTTTACCTCTCCGTTGCTCTCTGTCACTGTACCCCTCCCTCTCTCTCTCTCTCTCTCTTTCTCTCCCTTTCTCTCACTCTCTCCCTCTCTCTCTCTCTCTCTCTCTCGCTACTCTTCTCCATCTTTCTCTTTATATTTCTCTTGCTACTCCTCTCCATCTCTATCTACCCTTCTCTCTCTCTCTACCCCTCTCCATCTCTCTCTCTCCCTCTACCCCTTTCCAGCACCCTCTCTCTCTCCCTCACTCTTCCTCTCCATTTCTCTATCTCTATCCCTCTCTATCTCTCTCTGCCTCTCTCTCTGCCGCACCACCTCTGTATCTCTCTACATATTCCTCCCTCTCTCTCTCTCTCTCCCCATCTCTCCATCTTTCTCTCTCACTTGAGACATAGTCAGTTGTTAGGTAACCCACTGTTATATTCTGATTGACAGTACAAATAACTCAAAGAGTACTATTTATACTCTTTAGTTGTATTGGTTTAAGTCAATATTCATGTGTGGTGTGCATCTGCGTGTTAAGATTAAAATGGTTCCTTCTAAGCGTTTAGATTACATTATGTGGGATAACATGCTTTCCCTCAGTGTCTATACGTTTATGTGTCGATATATTTATTATATTTACTTACTGATTTGATTGGTGGATGAGCTGTAGAAGGCATTAACTGTCGTCGGACTTGTGTACCACCTGAAAATTTACGATCACAAAAAGATACATTTACCACATTTGAATGTAAACCAACCAATAATCAGATTGTTTCTTCAGAGTTCTCAGCATGCGTTTGTAACAAGGTTAAAAAACCTGTCAGTGGAGGTAAGAGGAGCATGGTCGCTTATAGCCTGACCCAAAAAAGAAACAGCACCATGTTGTTTTAATGGTGAGAGGTGCTCAGAGCATTTGTATTCTCTCACACACTGCATATAGGACTCATGTCTAATTTGGATATGAAAATGTAAACTACCAAATGAAAATGTCTCACTCGAAATTAAAATGTCATTTCACGTCATTTCATCATTTCAGAAATGACGTCTTACATTTTCAAATCCAAACTAGACTGGAGTCCTATATGCAGCGGGCGAAAGAATACCAAAGGTCAAAAGGTTAAGAGGAGAACACCCACTCAGTGCGCTGAACGCTCTTCCTGAGCCTCCTGATGTCGTCCATCGCGCTGTGGCCAAACACCTGCATGATGTTCCCGTAGTAGTCAGTCTCACTGAAGGACAGCTGGAACACACACACACACACACACACACAGATGTTACCATAATAGTTACTCTCACTGAAGACAGCTGGACAGCTGGAACTCACACACACACACACACACACACACATACCCTTAACTACACACATTTATTAATACACACACACACACATACCCTTAACTACACACATTTATTAATACACACACACACACACACACACACACACACACACACACACACGCGCACACACACACACACGCGCACACACACACACACACACACACACACACACTCACTCACACATATAATTTTCATGGATGGATACAGAGGATACAGAGACAGACAGGTAAGACTAGAAACAGACAGTCATGACCAGAGACAGACAGGCATGAATGGAGACAGACAGGCATGGATACAGAGACAGTCAGGCATGAATAGAGAGACAGACAGGCATGGATACAGAGACAGACACGCATGAATAGAGAGACAGACAGGCATGAATAGAGAGACAGACAGGCAGGCAGCCGTATGTTGCCCTACATGTTTCAGGTCTTCGTTGACGTAGGTGTCGTTCAGGTAGAACTCTGGGTAGCCCACCTTAGCCAGGACCGCATCAGCCTGGACACGTCGAGAGACGGATGAGTCAGCATTTTAAAAAGGCATCAAGAGCACGAATCAAAGAGACGACAATGTAATCACCAAAGTGACGACTGAACTTCAACCAAGTAGTTCTGTTTCACTGAAATTAAAAAAACAGGCTTAGATTGCATTTTACCTCCCTGATTGTTTTGACACTATGAAAGATAGAAAAACCTTAAATCACTATCACATTAAGCAATGAAATCTTGCCTAGTCAACTGCGGGGCTACGGCCCCATCATGGAGATAATGATATTAATAATGGATTTTATCCCTGCTGTCGGGGGCCTCATCCGCTAGTCTGTCTGAACAGCGGTACACTTCCTTCCTAGGGGCCCGGCCCTCACCGAAGGCAGCTAAAGAATGAAGAGGAGCGCTTGTTTTTCACAACAGCCCCAGCTGGAGGATTTTACAATGGGGGAATTTGCCATGGCAAATAAAGAAGGGGGGTTTATTTTAGATGTGTGTCATCGTCTGAGATGGGTCCGGTTCCCTGCGTGTTTGGCCCCTGATTCCCTGCGTGTTTGGCCCTTGAGCGGTAGGTGACATCTGATGACGCTGAGGTTGAAGTGAGAGGGAGCGTTGCCTTTTCCACGGCTCTCTTCTTAGTCGGCTCGTCCATCCAGGAGTTCTCCTTCTCCAGCATGTCGACAAAGGCCCAGCGCACCCCCTCCACCAGCTCCTCCATCTGGTGGTGGAGCACACACACACACACACACACACACACACACACACACACACACACACACACATGCACACACACATGCGCGGGTACACGCACACACAGACGCACGCACAGACACACACACACACACACACACACACAAACACACACACACACACACACACACACAGACACACACACACACACACACACACACACACACACACACACACACACAAACACACGCACAGACACACACACACACACACACAGACACACACACACACACACACACACACACACACACACACACACACACACACACACATACACACACACACACACAAAGTATTGGATGATGTAGTGAGCTTACAGTATTGGTAAGTGTAGCTTTGAGCGGGAAACACACGTGCAAGTATCAACATAAATGTACAAATGCCATTTCAAGTGGACTTTCAACTAAAGTGGAAGGCGTCTGTCTTTTTATTTTCCACGACAACCGTTCATCTAATCGACTTCACTTGGTGGGTGTGTGGCTGAGGACCCGAGGAAGGGAAATCTCGAGAGGGAAATCTTCAAGCAGCAGCATTACCGGAGGCCTGTTCCAAAACAGACACGTTTTGAACAGGCACTGCACTGGTGGGAGATAACACACACGCACACACACACACACACCATTTGTTTCTTGTCCTCTTGGAAGTGTGTGTCGATGAAGAGGCGTCCGGTGGGGAGCAGTAGCAGGTTCCTGATGTAGCCGACACACTTGTCCACCTGTGACATCAGAGAGGTGGTCCCCGTGGTTACCTGGTGGGAGAGGAGGAGTTTGACTTGATCACTGAGATTTGGGTTTGTTCATTGCAGTATCATACATTCACTATCCTACTAACTAACTAACTGACTGACCGAATAACTGACTGAGTAACTGACTAACATATCAACCAGCTGAACTATTAATGGTGCCTTCTATTTGTCCACCCGACTCGATCTGCGAGTCGGATTTCCGAGTTACGAACCGGAAGTTGCAAATAGAACACCCCCCGAGGTCGGAAAAACGACTCGTCAACTCGTCTGAACTCAGAGGACCCCGAGTTCAGTAACAAAGATGGCTACTCCGAGCATCACATAAGTAAACATTGTGGTTTTCTACTATTTTAAGCACTTGTGTTTTTGTTGTAACCAAATGAAGAAGTCTTACACATAGCACTGTATACTGTTACCTATAGGCATGTTGTTACAGTCTTATTATGTGTTAAATACCGCCTATTTTGTAGCTTGTGCCGCTGAAATTGGCTAGAGACGCTCCATGTTGCTATGACAACAATGCCGATTCTTGAGCAGAAAGCAGAGCTCCGACTCGTCTTGTTGTGTGCCAAATAGAACGAAAAACCCGGGGTCACTCGTTTTACGAGACGGATGTGACGTCACACCCGAGCTGTAAGTCGCGATTACGAGACAAATAGAAGGCACCATAACAAACTAACTAACTAATTGACAGACTAACAAACAAACAAACTTATTGCCAGACTACTGACTGTAAACTGACTGATTAATTGACTAACTGACAAACTTACAAACTAACTAACTAACTGCACGCCTAACTGACCAACTAACTATCAGTCTCTCAATTGTGACAGAGTGACCAGACACCAGGGGAGCAGCTCTAGAAGTGACAGAGTGACCAGACACCAGGGGAGCAGCTCTAGAAGTGACAGAGTGACCAGACACCAGCGGAGCAGCTCTACAATTTAAAGTGTTTCCAGACACCAGGAAGCAGCTCTAGAAGTGACAATGCTCCAGACACCAGGGGAGCAGCTCTAGAATTTATAGTGTTTCAAGACACCAGAAGAGCAGCTCTAGAAGTGACAGAGTGACCAAACACCAGAAGAGCAGCTCTAGAAGTGACAGAGTGACCAAACACCAGAAGAGCAGCTCTAGAAGTGACAGAGTGACCAGACACCAGGGGAGCAGCTCTAGAATTGACAGTGTTTTAAGACACCAGGGGAGCAGCTCTAGAAGTGACAGAGTGACCAGACACTAGGGAGCAGCTCTAGAAGTGACAGAGTGACCAGACACTAGGGAGCAGCTCTAGATGTGACAGAGCGACCAGACATAACATCCACAGCAGAGCAGAGCTGGTGGGTTCTGCTTACCCGGGCGTAGTCCAGGTACCGGTAGAGAAAGCGCCGGCTCAGGGCGGTTGCCCGGGACAACACAGACCTCCACTGAACATAGTTAGCCACTGTCCTGAGAGAGAGAGAGAGGTGGAAAGAGATAGAGAGACACAGAGAGACAGAAAGAAGAGAGAGAGAGAGAGAGAGGTATGGAGAGAGAAAGACAGAGGGAGACAAGGATAGAGAGAGAAAGCAGAGGAAAATACAGACAAAGAGGGGTAGAGAAAGACAGAGTGACCAGACAGAGAGTGAGTAATTGATTTAGAGGGACAGAGTGCAGATGAGAGGACAGTGTGTATGTCGGGGAAAGAGAGAAATAGAAAGAGGAGGGAGGGACGAGAAAAAGAGAGCGAGAGAAAGAAAGCCAAAGACAAATGCAGGAAGGGCATCAATTAAATTACAGTATGCAATCTCATTATAAAATATATTAGAATAATTTAATGAGAAATAGAAGCCCTAAGGCTGTATGAAGTGTGCACGTACGTATCTGTGTGTGTGTGTGTGTGTGTGTGTGTGGTTGTGTGTGTGTGTGTGTGTGTATGTGTGTGTGTGTGTGTGTGTGTGTGTGTGTGTGTGTGTGTGGCTGTGTGCGTGTGTGTGTGTCCGTTTGTGTTTGGGAGCGTGAGCGCGTGTGTGTGTGTGTGTGTGTCCCTATGTGTGTGCATGCGTCCATGTGTGTGTGTGTGTGTGTATGGGTGTATGGGGCCCCTGTGTCTTTAAGTTTGTGTGTGCGCGTGTGTGTGTGCGTGCGTGTGTGCGTGTGTGCGTGTCACCTTGGGTCGGTGGTGTTGATGAGTTTGAACAGGTCTTTAAAGTACTGCGGCGCTTTCACGATGATGGGCTCGGAGGGGGAGATGGAGAGGGACGGGTCGCCGGCGGACTCCACCACAGCCCTGACGTAGGCCAGCCAGTCAAACTACAGAACGAGAGAGAGAGGTTACATGAGTAGGGAACTATAGACTGAGAGAGAGAGAGAGAGAGAGAGAGAGAGAGAGAGAGAGAGAGAGAGAGTTTACATGACTAGGGAAATATAGACTGAGAGAGAGGGCAAGACAGAGCAACACACAGAGAGAGAGAGAGAGAGAGAGAGAGAGAGAGAGAGAGAGAGAGAGAGAGAGAGAGAGAGAGGGGTTACATGACTAGGGAAATATAGACAGAGAGAGAGAGACAGACAGAGAGACAGAAACAGAGACAGAGAGAGAGAGCGAGAGGGGAAGAGAGGGAGATGGGGAGAGAGAAGAGAGGGAGATGGAGTGGGAGAGAGAGAGAGAGAAGAGAGAGAGAGAGAGAGAGAGAGAGAGAGAGAGAGAGTGAGAGAGAGAGAGAAAGAGAGAGAACGAGAGAGAGAGGAAGAGAGAGATGGAGAGAGAGGGTTAGAGAGAGGAGTAGAGAGATATTTATCCTTGGTTTCCCAACGTAAGCACTTGGACATATCAGTCTAAACAGACCAGCTTTGGCCGGGATCAGTTTAAGGACAAACACCCAAAACACAAATACTGTGGAACTGTTCGTGGAACAGTCGTTACAACCGTTTCAGATTATAGTTATATGTACAAATACATGACTCATATGTTGAGACATTTCAAATGGGGGCTTAGCGTAGGCCTTCTGTGGAATTATGTTGTAAAGGAGATCACAGATGCTTGTGAGTGTGTGTGTGTGTGTGTGTGTGTGTGTACGATACAGTACCTGTGGTATAAGCCGCTGTAGGCGTGACAGAGTGTATTTGTTGTACATGTTTTCACTGGTTCTCTCCTCGAATGGAATCAGCATCTGCACCCACAGAAGATAAAACAACATGACGGATACGTACAAATAAACAGACAACAGGAATGAACACAAACTGAAAAAAACACGATTGGTTAATCATTAAATAGTTAAATTACTGTATTCCTCCATTTGTTAACGTCATCCTTATCTCCAAATGTTTATTACTTACTAAATAACTAGATAGTTAGCTAACTAACTATCCATCTCACAAACTAACTGGTTAGCTAGCTAACTGACGGTCTTACTAACGACGAATATCAAAAGCAGAGGCATGCTAATCTTTCCGTGACTTTATTGAATCGTTCCAGGAGTACACCAACCTAACCTTTCCGAAAGCTTGCCATTGACTAACCGTCCTCACTAACTC
>NC_140281.1:16492828-16520328 GCF_964030765.1 Micromesistius poutassou | reverse complement strand
TATTTCTTTGTTATTCCTACCTTCTGTCTTCTCTCAGTTTTTACGGGCCTTTATGAACATCAGTGTGAACAACAAATCGTTACATGGCAAGTGTTGCGATACATTTCCTCTGTTTTTAAGCCGGAAACATCAATGCCATCATAAATGGCCAATCAGAGCTCTGACACGTAACAGCTGACACACAAACACAACCACACACACACACACGCTCCTTACCTGCCTCGATGCATTCCTGTGTCAGACAGAACTCCTGATCCTCGCTTTTTCGAGCAACTGTAGAGAAAACGATGAGAGAGGGACAAAGATGATTTCAAATAAACCCTTTTAGTTCAGCATAACACTCACTGTGAGCCTTATCATCTTCACACGTAACATCTGTCGAAACTCACATGCATGCACGCACACAGGAATGCACACACACACGCATGTACACACGCAGGAACGCACACACGCACGCACGCACGCAGGAACGCACACACGCAGGAACGCACACACGCAGGAACGCACACACACGCACGCACGTAAGTACGCAGGAACGCACACACGCACGCAGGAACGCACACACGCACGCATGAAAGTATGCAGGAACGCACACATACACACATGCACGCACGCACACATGCACACACGCACACCATTCGACTGAATTGAACTCAACATGGTTCAAAAGGTGACCTTCCCACTGACATTTTCAGCAAGTCACGGCTCACTTTATGCCTCCCCTTGGGTTTGGCTTGAAGTGGAACGGCACCAGCACAGCACCAGAGTTGCCTGGTGACATGCGGTATGTTGTGTGTTTATGCAGCGGGCGGAGCCTGGGCCCATCAGAGGAGGAACCCCAGGCTGCTCTAAGTGGCAGGGAGGAGGCCGGTTTAGAAACCAGTATGCCCCTCCATTCTGAACGCATGAGAGGCGCTTCAATGAGCCCCCCCAGCACCACAGCCAGCCTCTCACTGGGAGGGACTGGGAGGAAATGTTGGGTAAACAGTGAACATGAACACCAACATTATAACTGTAGTATGGTATAAATATAGTGTATAGTGTCTATATTTAGTAGTCAGACAGACAGACCTCAACATATAGAAGCACATACCAGGGCCGGAGTGGGACCCATTTCCCGGGAGTTTCAGGCCCATACCGGCCCACTTTTTCCAGTGATGGAAGAATTAGCATAAATGAACAGCACAAAACTTGTACTATCCCTTTTTATTGGATATTGGATCAATGTTTGCCAAATGACAAATCCACCTCAAGGATCTGTTACTTTAAATATCAATTATATATAAAACATACAATGTTAACCCATTACATATTTGGGATAATTTCAATGCACCATGTCAGTTACTGTATATGTGTGGTTTATCTTATATCAAATAATTGAAAAAAAAAAACATTAAGTCCTCTCTACCTGTCCCCTCAGTCCTTTCCTCTTCATGTCTTTTGGGTTCACCATCAGCAGGCTGGACTGCTGATCTGAGGCTACAGAATATTTTATATTTGATATAATTGACTATCTATCACATTTGTTCTGTCTTTTATATTTTACATGAAATATGTTGTCCAGTCTTGCCTATTCAGCGTCGGACTGGCTTATCTCTTCTGATGCTACAAAAAAGAAGGGGTTACTTTATTGCTTGGGCTAACTTACACAGATCATGCTGGAGTTTACATGTTCATTTTCACAAATTATATTTGTGATTCGTCATATGGCTTAACAAAATAAACTAGAATAATGATGAATTGGTTTAAGCTTGTATGCTCAGGTTGGCATTGCAAACATAGCACAAATAGCTAAATGATTTATGTTGCAAATGAATCATTAGATCCACCTCTCTTTACCGGCTGCAACTTGTGTCTGTCCTCTAAACAGGTTGTTTATTTTGGCACATTTGGCAGAATCTTCCTCCAGTGCCCTTCTTTTTTTAATTCTGGCTTTTTCAGCTCCTCTTTGGCTTTTCCTGCCCTCCACAATCAACGACACTTGTCGCTTCTGTTTACTGATTCTCTTCTGTTAAAGCTCAAGAAAAGACTCAACATGGGCCAAACCAACTTGAATAATTGGGAGGGGAGAACTACCGTACATTGTATAATCCATATTGTACATACTGCAATGCTGGGGCTGAAATTTCAGATGCATTAAGAACATCTACTTCAGGAGAAGATAAAATAATGGTCAAAGCATTTTTTTCTTTCACCCAAGCAGCCCAAAATACACATACACACACATTCTCCCTCTGCCAAGAGGTTGACCTGCAACAGCCTTACAGTCCGCTGACCTGAATTGAACACTTCGCTAACCCCCCTAACACACACACATGCACACACACACACACACACACACACACACACACACACACACACACACACACACACATACACACACACACACACACACACACACACACACACAGGATTGTTCATTTTGAACATCACTAAGAGCAAGTGCAAGGTTATTGGTACGGTTATTGGTACGGTTATTGGTATGTAAGAGAAGGCTTGCCAGAGACTCCTGTTTAAATCTATCTATGGGTGATATCCCAATAGTCAGAGAAGGTAAGGAAAATGAAATTACTTGGCATTATAATAGATGATAAATTGTCATGGTCTGACCATATTGATTACATTGCTGTAAAAACACAGGGTATTGCTATGACAAGAAAATGCCCTCACTATGTGACACCCTCAGTCAGGAATCAGGTGATTCAGGCTCTAGTTCTCTCTCACTTGGGTTCTGTATGGTTGTGTTTGTCCAGCGCTGCAAAAAAACATAAAAAAAACTCCAGCTTGCTCAAAATAGAGCTGCAAGATTGGCAAGATGTTCTTTTAGAACTCCCGTCATGATGATGCACAATAGTCTGTCATGGTTGACTGTTAAAGTACCATCTAGTCTTGTAAGGTTTACTCAAAATGCTGTTGTTGATCGGAAACCTGAATTTTTTTTCAGACCGGCTCAAGGCACAGTCATATGACTAGACTGGTCAGGAAAGGCAGTTTTGACCTCCCACAGCCCAAAACAAATCAACTGAATAAAGCAGTCATTTACAGAGCCGTGAGTCATTGGAATTACTTACCTATTAAAATAAGAAGCATCAAGGGTAAATATAGATTAAAAAAATCACTGAAACAGATGCTGAGGGAAACCACACAACAGGATTGACTCTTCATGCTTGCTGAACTTATAAACGTGAAAAATGATCATGCATTGCATATTGTCAGGTCTTTTTACTGAGAGGTAACGATGTTTGTACAATGTATTAAAGTGTTGTGTGTTTAGATAGGATTTTGTACTGTATGTATGTTTATATGTCTGTATGTCTATATATGTCTATTTATATGTATATTTTTATTTATTTTATGTGGACCCTAGGAAGAATAGCGACCACAGCTGTGGAAACTAATGGGGATCTGAATAAAGAAAGAATAAAGAAAGGATCCTCCCAAATCCACAGACAGACACACACACACACACACACACACACACACACACACACACACACACACACACACATACAAAGACACTAACACTGCTTGCTTGCTTATAAAAAGTAGCAATATTATAGCTAGTCTAAATTAATTATTGAACTGTGTGTGTGTGTGTGTGTGTGTGTGTGTGTGTGTGTGTGTGTGTGTGTGTGTGTGTGTGTGTGTGTGTGTGTGTGTGCATGTGTGTGTTTGTGTGTGTTTGTGTGTATATATATATATATATATATTTCTATATATATATACATACACACACATATATAATTACGCCACAGAGCAACCACAAAAATCTTGCCGCCCCTTAATTACCAGAAACAATACTTATTTCATCCCATAATACACCCAAGAAGCAGGAAGGGGTGAACAAAAACACCCACCCATACCCTCTCTTACTTACTCTCTCAGTGAACAATCACACACACACACGCACACACACACACACACACACACACGCACACACACACACACACACACACACACACACATACTGTCCTCTCATGCTCTCAGTGAACAGGAAACACACACACACACACACACACACACGCACACGCACACGCACACACACACACACACACGCACACACACACACACACACGCACACACACGCACGCTCACACAGACACACCATCTCCGTCCACACAGGATGCAACCATCTCATAAAACATTATTGGCCAGAAGTCGGACAAGAGGAGCCCAGTCAAAACACTGCCTTCCCTGCAGTCCCCCAGGTCTGTGGCTCATTGCGCCGTGTGTGTTGTCGCTCACATTCACCGTGGCCACACGTTACGCACACCGAGATGATGAAACTGTAAACCAGTCCCCCAAAATAGTCGGTCACCACGCAGCTTCCAAGCTACACCACACAGTGCCCGGCCGACCTGCAACCTCGCCACTTTGTGTACACAAGCCTGCTTCTATATGCATGGGTGAGAGAGTGAGTGAGCATGAGTGTGCGCGTGCGAGCGTGTGTGTGTGTGTGTGTATGTGTGTGTGCCTGTGTGAGCATATGTGTGCATGCATGAGCATGTGTATGTGTGTGTGTATGTGTGTGTGTGTGTGTGTGTGTGTGTGTGTGTGTGTGTGTTGTGTGTGTTCTGGCGGGGCTATTTTAAGGCCGGTGTGTATGCTATAATCTACGGCGTTCCATGTACACTCTCATCATGGGCTTCCATGGAATTCCCTGCAAATGACAACGTTTGGCACAGGAGGAAGGCTTGAGAAGCTGTCTGCGTGTGTATGTATATATCTGTCTGTATCTATTATGTAGATAGATGTATGCATGGGCGCATGTGTGTGGGACTGTGTGTGTGTGTGTGTGTGTGTGTCCAGGTGTGTGTCTGTGTGGGACTGTGTGTGGGAATCTGTGTGTGTGTCTAGGTGTGTGTGTGTCTGTGTGTTTTTGTGTGTGTGTGTGTGTGTGTATATGTGTGTGTGTGTGTACTCACCCAGTATGAGTGCGAGCAGCAGGACGCAGCACAGACACACACACACGGCCAGTGCAGCCTTCAGCAGACGGCTGTTGCCTTTGAGCAGTTGAACATTCCGGCTTTCTAACGGCTCAGACTCCATGGTTGTATGTACCATGCTCTCTCAGACACACACACACACACACACACACACACACACACACACACACACACACACACACACACTGTGCTGGCGAACACTCTTCACTACACTGACACACTAGCCAACCGACGATGAGTCAACCGCTAGGTCACTTAAGTCCCACTTTCCCCTTCTTTCCAAACTCCTACCTGTCCTTCCCTCCTCTCTGTCTGCGTTTCAAGGTTTCTTTCTCTGTCTCGGTCTCTCTGAGGTCTACTCTAACTTCTCTCTGACTCACCCACTTTCAAACCATCCCTCTCTTTGCTGTCACTCCTCTTTGTGATCCCTCCCTCCCTGCACTCAGAGAGGAGGAGAACAGGGAACAGGGAACCAGGCTTTCAGATAATCACCTGATGGATGTTTATTGTAGTGTTTTATGGTCTGTGTGGGCAGACACCTGTTGTTGTTTCAGACAGCCGTTGTTGTCCACCAGTGCACTAGTGTTTGTGTCTGCCGATTGGGCCGCTTGGAAGCAAATGTATTAATTGCTTGGTAATTCTAGGGAGAGCACAGCCACAGTGTGTGCGTGTGTGTGTGTGCGTGTGTGCGTGTGTACGTGTGTGCGTGTGTGTGTGTGTGCCTAATCTTATGTTCAGAGCACAGGGGCGCTCTGCTTGGGACATTTATCAGATTAAAAGGGCCACCAGAGCAGAAGTAAATGGAACAGGATGGCCCATGAGGAACATGGACAGACCGCTGATGGTCATGACTCATTAATCCAGCAGTAATGACATTGTAGGGTCTGGTAAAAAACATATGAACGTCTCCCCCCCCATCCCCGTCCCCGTCCCCAAAAGTCCCTGGGCTTTGGTCATGTAAATGTACGTTTACCATTCCAGTAAAGCCCTTTAAGAGAGAGAGAGAGAGAGAGACAGACAGACATTTTTGTTATTTGTGCTATTCATATTTTGCGTCCTGTGTTGTATTATATATTACTTTTTGTGCTTTGCCAATTTAAAGGAAAATTTGCCGCTACAGTGCAGCCCTTTGAATGAGAGTGTGAGAGTGAGAGAGAGAGATTGACTAGGGTTGCTCTTTAACCTCCTACCATGCGAGAACACTTTCCCCAGACACTCAGCACTGTTTGAGACGGTTAGACCACAGTGTCCTTATATAGACTTCACTTCCTGCACTCCAAGAACAAAAAAAGACGGAAACATAAACACCCATTAATCACAGTGTCCCACCGCCCACAACGCTATTGTTCATGGCCGTTGATTCTCAACAATGCATTACGGTTGTAAGGGAAACGGGCCTGATTGAGCTCTGCTCCTCGTAATGGGGGTTATCGGTGGGACTCCCGTTTCTATTCTCATTTGAAGCCTTTTATTCATTTATTAGCATTTTAGGTTCAAGTCCCTGGTAATCCAAATCTGTCATTTAAATTCATGTTAGTTATAGCCTTGTTGGCCCCAGTGGGAATCATCAGTGATTTCACTGTTTTCCAGCCAACCTGGAAAATCTCGTTTTTACACTACAATTGATCATAATTAATGACAAAGGCTATTTTATCAATTATTTTCAAAACAATCATACTAATTGGGTTTCAGTTGAAAAATATGAGGGAACATTTTTCCTCTCACAATGCCAAAATATTTTTACCATCCTCTTCCTCATTCTGTTTACAATTCCATCTTCATTAGGCTCCCTGCTGATAAACCTGGAAGTGTGTGCGGAGACGTGTGGATGGCATGTGTGCGGGTTGCACGTGCACACACACACACACACACACGTTAGCATACTGCAGCACACACATAAATCTATCAGTGTCATACGTTCAAAAAAACACAACTATATCGTGCTCAATCATACTCTCATTCAAATACTGTATATGTTAACCCTCCATCAAAGCCTATAAGAATATCTAAGACAAGCGCACACGTTTGAGCATACACAAACACATTGTCATACATTCTCACACAAGCACACATTGCATATTAACAATCACACATCGGGGAGGTTGTGTGTGCGTGGCGGAGAAGACCTTTAGACCGCCGTAAAGGCTGACCCTTATGAAGTGAGAAACAAAGAGCGACTCATACAAGGACAAGCTGTTCCATCTGGTGGAAGGCCCCGGGATGCGTTTATTGGCATGACTAGATCAGACTTTCTAATATTTTGATGAAAGGACAAAAGGCATATTCTTAACAGATTGTCGTTAGGGTTAAAAAATCAATTAAAAGGTCTTTCTTGATTCCAGTGATATTGGGTTTTGAAGTCAACTCGATGCATACGCACATTTACGGTTTATGGTAGCACTTACATATTTTCGCCATCAACAAGTCAAATCCTTAGTACAGTGCCCAAATTAAGATTCTCATTCAAATATATACAAATATAACATTTTCACACTGATTCTGCAGTTCTTGTAAACAGTCCTTAATAGCAGTTGACTTTAAGCATGACTGCGTATGGAAGAGTTTGTGCATACAACGTGTTTGTGTATGTGTGCCTGTGTTTACAGGTGTGTGTGTGTGTGTGTGTGTGTGTGTGTGTGTGTGTGTGTGTGTGTGTGTGTGTGTGTGTGTGTGTGTGCGTGTAAGTAAAGCTCTTAGTACATTTATTTTTATTTTATTTTTTCTTGGAAGTGAAAACCACAAAAGGCAGAAAAGTCAGTGGGAGAGTGCTGGGACAGTGCTGGGGGGGATGCAGGGAGGATGCTGGGAAATGTAGTCCTAGAATGCAACTTGACAGTCAAATGGTCCCCACAGAACTACAGATCCACTCTTACTCCTCAGCGGGGGCGGGGCTGGGGGGGAAGGGGGTGTGAACTAGCGGGCGGTGACCATCCACAGGCCCAGCGCCACATTGGCCGCCAGCAGAGCGCTGCCGCCCAGCAGCAGGAAGAAGCCAATCAGCTCGCGGCGCTGGCGGTCCGTTACCACGGAGACCAGCGTGGCCTCCAGCAGGGCGTTGAGCATCCACTGGCCGTCCAGCGCGAAGCACGGCACGGAGTTGACCACGGCCAGCGCTCCGGAGAGGGACACCACGTATCTGATGGGGCGGTGGGGTTAAGGGGTGGTAGGGGAGGACTCTCTGACCATATACATGACGGAAAACAGTAGGTTGACACATCATGAGACATGTGGCCGTTCAAAACTCGAGATAAAACAATGCAGCTTTTTATGAATACCTGAATGAATACCTACCCTCGTATCATCATAAATACATATGCAGCACCCTTGTCAATTGAAACTAATATAATATCATCCAACATTATCGAATCAAAACTGATTTAATATATTCTATCCTAACATAGTCTCACAAATAAGACTTTAGATGAATATCTTAAGTCTGACGGCAGAGGAGCTCTGATCAACTTGGGCGTTTCACTTTCTTTCGATTAATTTGCAGTAGTAAATTGGAAAAGGGTTTGTAAAGGTTTAAAATTAACACCATGTAGACTGGCCACTGTAGGAATACTTACATTTTCTGCCAAGAAGCCCTGCTATAACAGTAGTAGGACTGCTGGATCAGAAGCCCTGCTATAACACAGTAGATAGATAGATAGATGATAGAGATTTATTTGTCCTTGCGGAAAATTGTTCTGCGCCATGCAGTATGTCTGATACATTTATACAAAAAAAGACAATAAGACAGTTAGACAAGACAGGATAAACAACAGAGTTTCCCTCAGCCAACCACCCCCACCCCCCCACACTCAACATAAGGACAGAGGACACAAACCCCACTATACATTATAAGTAGGATGGTAAAGTGCAGTTTTGCATACTGTGACAGTCCAGCTGGAAAGAAAGTGCATAGTGCTATTTAAAATGCTGTCCTGCAGGTAATTTCTTGTTAATAAGTGTAATACTAGTTGGAATAAATGACCTACTAGCACAATTTGATTGGAAATAGGGCAGCCTAAGCCTCCTCCCTGATGGCAACACCTCATATGCCTGGTGTAGAGGATGTGACATGTCTTCACTAATTGCTAGACCTTTCTTCAATGCCCTCCTTTCATAGGTCATGGCCATACTGTCTAGCTTTTGTCCCGCAACCTTACTGGCCATGTTAACTATCTTGCTTAGTTTGCTTTTGTTGGTTACTGACAAGGAGAAATACCACGCAACAGAACAGAAAAGTAAAATGCTCTCCATGAAAGAGTGATAGAAGAGTAACATCATATCTCTATCCACTCTAAATTGTCTCAGCTTGCGCATAAAATGCAGCCTTTGCAGCCCCTTTTTATAGATGGTGTCGGTATTACTGGTCCTTACTGGCAACTTATCATCTATTATGGTCCCTAAGTATTTGGAGGACTGCTGGATCAGAAGCCCTGCTATAACACAGTAGGACTGCTGGATCAGAAGCCCTGCTATAACACAGTAGGACTGCTGGATCTGAGATGAATCCAAACCTAACATAATTAATCCAACGTTCTCTAAACTAAACTAATATTTATGGATTTCATGGAGCCTAACAATAACCTCATTCAGCCTAAGCTAGCCTCCTCCAGGGCAGGATACTTGCAGAAGGTCTCCAGGAAGACGGGGAGATCCAGGTGCAGGAAGGTGAAGCGGGGGACAAAGTTGGTCAAGCTCACTGCAACGCAACACAACAACAACAACAACTCAACACACACAATAAAGCTCACTCTAACCAACACAGCAGGTCATTAGAAAACGATTATGGCTAACGATTATGGCCAGGCCTAAACTATCAGAATAAGCCTGAAGCAAACAGCTACCAGGCTTTGCCCGCTACTACCTGGACGAGGTATGGCTTAGATACTGCAACAGTGCCTTTGAGCCTCCAAACACGTGCATGTCATGAGTCTGTTGCGGCTGCTGGACTGAGTGGTTTATTACTGAAAAGTTTCTCAGTACAGTATTCATTACAGATACATTTATCTGAAAAATTATAGTTTCAAGGACACAGGTACAGTTTGTTCTGAATACAATGATCAGAACAATGACCAGAAGAACAATGACACAATGAGGATATCTCCCACAACCCACACACACACACACATAATGTTAGCCTACCCAAACACACACACACACAAACACACACACACGGCCCCCAGGGCTACGTACCAGAGTACTGCAGGTGGGGAGGGTAGCCCACGAACAGCATGTGTGTGTTGGGGGGGTGCGTGACGCGGATAAAGCGGGTCTGGTTCTCCAGGGACGGGGTGACACACACGCTGGCGCCCGTGTGCTCATGGGCCAGGCAGTCGGCATCGCGGCGGCAGACTGGAGTGCCCGTCACCATCTTACGCACCGGCATGCACGCGTACTGCACGCGGACGGGAGAGAAGGGGCGCGTTCAGAGCAGGAAGGGATGCCTTTTCAGTCGCCTTCCCCTCTTCCCCGCCCCCCCCTCGCTGTCTCGCTCCATCCTCTTCTCTCTTCATCACCATCTCCCCCTCGTTCCCTCTCTCCCTCTCACTCCCTTCCCCTGCTCTCTATCCCAAATCTCTCTCTCTCTCTCTCTCTCTCTCTCTCTCTCTCTCTCTCTCTCTCTCTCTCTCTCTCTCTCTCTCTCTCTCTCTCTCTCTCTCTCTCTCTCTCTCTCTCTCTCTCTCTCTCCCCCCCCCCCCTCGCTCTCTCCCCACTTCTCTCTCTCGCTCTCTCTCCCTTCCTCTCTCCCCCCTCCCTCCCTCTCCCCACCATCCTTAAACTCTCTCTCCCTCACCCTCCACCTCTTTCTCTCATTCCCTCCCCCTCTCCCTCCCCCAAGCGCCATGGTTTCTGCTAACACAGTGTATTATATTACATCATCGTAGCAGTGCGGTGCTGTGGCTGATATTGCCATATCGGAAGTATTCACAACATGCTTCATTCATCAAACGTTATCAATGATTTACTTCATTTCAGGCACGGCCATCACACAAACACATTGAAATGATTTATGGACAATGAGGTTCCATAGAAACCAGCATCAAGGTCTCATCACTCTGGTGCTCGCTCGGTTCCTGGCACGCGGACACGGTGTCGTGCGGCGCGCCAAACAAGACATCACCTCTAATATCAAGAGATGCCGTCTGGAGGATGTAAGAGCCATAATTTGAGTGTAATTTGTTAGAAATGCCCCAGCCGTCCCTCAGCCATTAGTGAGTGATATGCGCCGTGATGGATCTGTTGCGCCTGCCTCCCGTCTGAGCCAACTTAGATTGCAGACCGCTCTCGGCTCGTTTCTGAAAATCAGGGCATCTCTTACCTGATTGGTTCGGGGGGAAACCCATCTTGCCTGTCAATCCCGTTTCGCGCAAACTGTGTTATCATAGCTCACTATCCCATCTACGGCACCTTTATTATACACTGCATATCAATCAGACGGCAGTCGGCTATTTCTGGTTTCTGCTGATCACGCACTTCTGTCTGAAGTTAATTCATCCACTCTATGTATGCGCGTGCATGCGTGAACGTGTGCGTATGTGTTGTTGTGCCAGAGTGTGTATGGTTGTGCCGGAGTGTGTGTGTGTGTGTGTGTGTGTGTGTGTGTTTGTCACCTCTTTCTCCTTGTCCCGTGGGCTGGTGTAGGAGAAGCAGAGGTCAGTCAGACTGTTGTTGCTGCAGCAGTCCATAGAGCCATCCAAGCGCTTGTAGGCTGGGGGAGAGGGAGAGAGAGAGAGAGCGAGAGAGAGCGAGAGAGAGAGAGAGAGAGAGAGAGAGAGAGAGAGAGAGAGAGAAGCAAGACAAATGTTTAGCTGAGGGTGGGTGTTTTGGTTGGATATAATTGTGTGCATGCATTGAATCTCTGTTCGATGTGTGTGTGTGAGAGAGATAGTGTGCGAGATAGTGTGTGTATGTATGCCTTTGTGTTAGATGTTGGATGCGTGTAGGACAAGTATGTGTGTGTATGTGTGTGTTGGATGTGTGTATGCGTCCCTATGTGTCCATGCATGTTTGTTCGTGTCAGATGTGCGTGTGTGTGTGTGATGTGTGTGCGTACGTGTACTTTTTGTGTTTGATGTATGATGTATGTGTAGGCGTGTGCGTGCGTGAAACCCATACACATAGACGGGTGGGAGTAGATATGCGTGTTCCCACCTCGTCCGTGGGCCCAGCTGGGCTGCAGGCTGGCTGCGGGGATACAGTAGCCCGTCTGGGGGGAGAGGGAGAGGAGAGACAGGCAGCTGGCCCAGTCCTCCGCCCCGCTGACCCCACACTCCTCCAGGCCCGTCACGATGTCCCCCACCGACAGACCCCTGGGGCCGTCCGCTGGGGACCCCTGAAAGTGAAGGAGAGAGACGGGGCAGCGGGGCATAGGAGCCAGCAGGGGGTCAGGGTCAGGGGGGGGAGGTGGAGACTTGTTAATGAGGGGGCGAGGATGCGGAGGTCCTGCGGTAAGGAGGGTAATAAGATGTGTTTGGAATATTACGTTAAGAGTTGGTCTTAACGGAAAGGGTTTGGAAGATGCATTCCAAGATTACTTTTCATTTTTTGACATTGGATCAGAAGAAAGTTTTGCTAGAATTATAAGTATTATATATATATATATATAGAATTATAAAATGTATTCTAGACTTCCTATTAATTTTCCATATTATATGGAATGTTAAAATGTTTGAATTCTACCATTTATTATTCAATGTATATCAATTAGATTCAAGTTAAAGTTCAAATGTATTTATGAATATTTCCCAGAGATGACTTCATAAGACTAAGTGGAGGAACCATACTCATGGTTGCTGTACGGGGGATCGTCTATAGAGACACACTCACCTGCACTACCTCCGTGATCAGAGCTCCGCCTCCAGTGCTGTACACAGGAAACAGAAGGAGGGGCAACAGGAAGAGGAGGCCCAGCGCCGCCAGACACAGGACAAAGTTATGCCACACCCCTGGAAGGACGAGATCAGCCAATCAGAGAGCAAGCCTCGTTAAGCCACATGCATCACTTATCATTAAAACAGGAAGCCCTCCTGCAATGTCATTACAGTTTATGAGGGCCACCCTCTTTTCTGGTTCCATACTTATTTTCTGTATGGTGAATGGAAAAGGTGACACCAAGACAAGGGTCGCATACCAGTGTTGTGGTTATTATCTTATTTAGATATTCATATATGGAAAGGTTACATATTGTATCTTTTAGCAAATTAAAGGGGGTTCATTTTACTTAATTGCACGTGCCTGTACAAAGCACAACACAAAGCATGTTTATCCTAAATGCTTTGGAGTACGTAAATAGTTTTGGGTTATTTTAGGTAGAAACACTCCCATAATACACTGCTCTTACACAGAAGTCATTCAACATGCCACAGCACTTTGCTGTCCTCTAGTGGCTGGACCTTGTAATGGCTCCGGAAAACATCTTTAGTTTGGGCCATTTAAAGACCCAACTTGAAACAGAAATAAGATTTTTCTATTGTGATCGTGACACCAAGTATTCGTGGATGTTCCAATTATAACAAATATTTTATAACACAACTGTGCTGTCCTTCCTCCTAGTCCTCTCACTATGGCAAATCAATACCTGAAGGATCAATACACATCCATGGCCAGGCCTGAAACCTCTTACGTTCAAGACACACCACTAATAATCTAGGTCACGTGAGAGTGTCACTATACGTCATCCTCAATGGACTACTTGGCTTCGTATCATTACCATGTAGGCAGTACATGCAAATAACCAACAATGCTTTCATCCATGCTGCCTGCAGCCAGATCTTGTCACTCCTTTATCACAATGATGCAAACATTTTGCTGGCAAATAGAGATCTGGGTGCAGCCAACATGGCGGAAAGTTAAACATTATTTGCATATACTCCCCACAATGTAGTGCATTATAGCCGTTTGAATCGGCGATGTAGTCCTTAAAGAGATCATTTTATTCTCAAGGAGAAGGTGGTTGTATAGCATAGCACTGTTGTGTATAGTAAAGGATAGCAAAGTATAGAACATTATATAGCAAAGTATAGTTTAGCATAGCAAAGCATAGTATAGCATTGTTTAAGATAGCATACTAAAGCATATTCTAGCATAGTATATTTTAGCCTTGTATAGTATAGTGCAGTCCAGCAAAACATAGCACAAGGGATAGTTCAGCAAAGTATACCTAGGCAGAGTAAAATTTAGCAATATAAATTGAGTAGATTTTAGCAAAGCACAGCTGAGCGTAGCCCCGTCCAGGGCTGCAGGGTCTCACCAGCGCAGAAGATGCGCAGCTGCTGGGCGGGGGAGACCAGGGTGAGGTGGGTGGTGAAGAGGTCCACGAACGCCCCGGGGTACACCACAAACACAAACATCCCGAAGCCGTTCACCCTCACCTGCTCCCTGCGCACACGCAGACAATCCAGTGTTGTCATGGGTAGTGATCGACCGATATATCGGCCGGCCGATTTTTTGCACCGTTTTTTTTTTTTACCGGCATGATTTACAGACAGTTCAATACATTTTCCTTTTTTAAATTGAGACTTGTAACATTTGTTATCATCATTGTGTCAATATCGGCTGAAGAAAATCGGTATCGGTGTATTGGTCATCGGCTAAGGCTGAAAAATCGGTATCGGTATCTGCCCTAAAAAATCCATATTGGTCGATCCCTATGGGTGTGTTTGTGTGAGTGAGTGAGTGAGATAGTGAGTGAGTTGTATATTTATATATATATGTGTGTGTTTGTATATGTGTGTGTGTGTGTGTGTTTGTTACCTGAGTGCGGCCACGGCGTGTCCCAGCTCATGGATGACCCCACTCAGCAGCAGGGCACTAAAGAAGTAGAGTAGCTGACTGGTGGGAAGGTTGACCCCTGGGATCTACACAAACACACACATACAAAGCACACACACGATCAGGTGAGTGTCTATCCATCTGTCTGACTACATGTCCATCTGTCTTTCCGTTTTTTTCCACCTTGAGTCACCTTGATTAAACTAAGTGACTACCTGACTAGTAGCTACAAACAGACTGCAGAACAGACACTAACATTGCCAACACCCAGGATCCACAACTGCATGACTATTCCATAACCAACCATCACCTCGCTGATTGGTACAACATGACCCCATCCCAAAGCTTCATGTACGTACCACCACTTGCAACGCCTGCTGCCCGGCCACCCGGGGGCTGTCCGACGTCATCTGGTCCAGGGTCTGCTGCAGGGTCCGGGCCAGCAGCACCACCGAGCCCACCATGGCCATCACCCCAAACACCACCCCACTGCTGAACCTGCAGGAGGGGAGGGAGGTGCTTGGTTGGAGGAGTAGGGACAAAGGGGTTTTACCTTACATTGAGCTATTTTGACAGTCTGTCAAAATGATTTCACAATGATCAGCAAGGGAAAAATAAAATGGAGAGTAATTGAGTAAATGACAATGGACGTCAGTTGATTTGTGTTTAGGGTGCAATGTCGTCTTTCTGCCACTGGAAGGTGATACATAGTAAGATAATACTATTGATCCCTGAAGGGCAATTCCAGTGTACAGTAATATCGTAACACACGTAGAGCATAAATCTAATATAATAAAGAAAGGTATCAAATTAATAAAATAACCATTGTTTTTGCATGTATTTTTTACTATTTCAGTACTACTTTATTTTAGTACTACAAGTAGCCATATCAATGGTTAATTGGAGGCAAAGTCTGGACTGAAAGTCGTGTCATGTTAAAGTGAACCCAATGTATGGAACATTACTACTGTTATACCACTTCAATAACATTTATACAGTTCCTCACTGCAGGGTGCCTTTGTGCACAGAGCAATAGAGCTCTTTGACATTTTCAATACACTGATGTGTGACAGTTTGCTTGATGTAGCTTACACAAGATAACCACAGTAGAAGGTACAATCACATTGCAAAGGTAGACGTGGAATTAGTAGTGATGCATGCAGTTAGAGGGGCGTTGGAGGAAGATAGTCCAGGTGAGGTGAGGGGGTAGGAGTGATAAAAGGTACAGGTATAGGACATTAGTTGACATTAGTTGTAGTTATAGCGTTTTTTTTTACCATAGGTAGAGAGCATGCGGGTTGAGTCGGGCACAGTAGGCAAACAGACGGTTGAACATGGTAGTCTGCCACCGGAGTTGGAACGGGGACAACGTGACCCCGTGGCCGCCAAGCCATGCCTCGTAGCTGTTCCGGTGTTTCCCAGAAGACTAGGGAACCAAGACATAGTGCCGGTTAACCTGTAAACCTTTGCCATGACATCAAGTCCATTTTATTTATGTTGTAGCTTTTAATAATAGTGACAGTGTCAGAGTTTTACAGGCAACATTTGTTTACACATCCTAAGCCTAACCTGTCTGAAAGGCAAGGAAAAACATATCCAAATCCAAGAGGGAAGAAACCTTCTGAAGCGACACAGAACAGAGATGCCTCCTTCGAGGGATGTTTAGGAGTGCAGTAGGTGCCGAGACATCAAACTATAATACAAGCTTGTTGGGAACAGGGCTTTGGTGGCTATTTCACCAAAGACAGAGTACAGCCGTAGAGCGACAACAATATGGGAGACAATACAGCACCAACTATATGCATTTTATATGTGCTAATGATTGTGTTCAGACTATGAGGTAAATGTGATTTATTAAAGACGATTATCTGCGCATGTGCATACTGAGTGACATCTCCTCATGCTAATGTTAGCCATTGACGACCACTGGCGAATAACAAACACACACACATCTCTGAGCAAAGTGTTTATTGTACACAGCCGTGTGTGTTTTACCTTTAGGACCGAATCAGTGAGGTAGACAGCACACCAACCTCCAAGCACACAGACCACCAGCGGAACGGGAATCATCGTGAATACTGATGTGAATACTCAAGCCAACATGAGAGAACACGATTTGGATAAGCCTGTCTCCATGTCTCAGGCTCGTTGTTGACGTCGTGGCAGACTACAGAGAGGGGCGCGCGATGCTATACGTTGTTGTGACACATGGTGTGGGGTTTATGCGGTTTGGATGAGAGCAAATAATCCAAAACAAGTGTGAAAAGCGTCGAGGAGTCAAACAAACGTCACCAATGTGCGACGCAGTGCTGCCGGGTTGACAGCTAGACCAGAGTAATCGAGTGGTGCATTAAATCGAGTACAGAGTAATCGAGTAGTGCTTTCAATTGTGATTATAATGTTATTATAAGCACAACAGACAACTTCGGTAACTAGTGTTTGAATTGAATAACTTGTTTTTTTTTCAACTTAAAGGAAAAAAATGGAACTGTTTTTTAACCATTGTATTGTCTAGGGGGGCCTATATGTTTTAAAAGTTTAAAAAAATACATTTACAAAGACGACAGAAAACCAACCAGATGTTCGATTTTGTTTCACTCACTTATAAGTTTAACGTATAACCTATTGTCCTCATCTTCATTTACATTATCATCTTGTACAAACAGCCTATTGTCTTAAAAATAAAGTAATAATAAAGAAATAAAGATTGTAGAGTCTACCTTCGTTTTTAGTTCGATTTTGTATTTAGTGCAATTTGTACACAATTTTGATTAAAAAAATAGCAAGATTAAAAGATAATGCGTGTTACTAGATTTTTTTCACAAGTCAGTTTTGCCAAACATTTTAGTAACTGAGGTTTTCCTTTGTAGTGTTCATGTTCATGTGACCCATAATAAAAAGCTGAAAAACGAGAGTCTGTCTGACCTGACCTAACACAACTTGACAAGACCTGACATGACGAAGGAATGACTCAAGGATGACTCATAGTAAAATTAATCGTTGAAGGGAAGGGGTCATAAATCTATTAGTGGACATGACATAGGCCTAGTCAGATGGGCAGATTACATTGACATGGCTGGCTTGATTTGCATTCATGTTCCTAATCACAGTTCACCATCAATCATACTATTGTTAACATTGAATTTCGACAAAACTGTTGAATAGTTAAACTGTATGAAATCTACAGAAATCGACATGCATTATTTGTAATGTTATTTTCATGGCAACAAATATATATACACACAAGCCCACAGGCCATTGTATTACATGTGCACACTGGGACACAAGACAAATGTGGTCACTACGTTGTTGTGAAGCTATGCACCCCTGACAGAACAAAGTCAGTGTAATAGATAGCTGTATTTGAATATCTTCCTGTATTTAAATCAGCTCCTTGTTGAAGGCCATTTGTTTCTTCGTTGAAGACAAAGCGGACCTGTTGGATACGTTCTCCTGGCTGTGGGGCCACGCCAGACCGAAAACGGGTAGACATCGGACCACTTGGAGGAATATAGAATATAACAGGGGCCCACACAGGGTCCCGGGACTGTTAAACGTAGCTAGAAATGTAAGTACAGTTTGTAAGTACACACATGTATACACCTATACAGGTATGTGCTGAAACAGAAACAGGAAGTCAGACAGGCAGACACACACACACACACACACACACACACAAATACATAGAGATGCATATGTAAAGCTTTGCGAACTGAAAGTCATACAAGCCTCAAACAGACCGACACACACATACACACACACACACATAGACTAACCCACACTCCTTCAGTTCTAATGTTACATTGATTCCGTATGCAAATGGCAGCGAGAGAGGTCACTGCCATTCTGAATGGCAGTAAGAGAGTCTCCTTCGCACTCAGAATGTCTGACACCAAATTGGGTTCCTTCGGGGGAGGGGCTCGTTGTCTCTAAGCCAATCAGGAGGAGCGGAAGCAGGTCAGGTACTAGAGGAGGACCACAGAGGGAAGAGGTAGGGCATAGCACGGCTGCATACCACAAGGTAGGAGAAACATACACACACACACACACACACACACACACACACACACAGATACACACACACACACACACACACACACACAGATACACACACACACACACACACACACACACACACACACACACACACACACACAGATACACACACACACAGATACACACACACACACACGCACACACACACAAACACGCATGCACACAGAAACATGCAGACATCCACATACAGACACACACATATATGCAGAAGCACCCACACATGCACACACCAAACTTAAACTTGTGTGGGATGTACAACTAGGCATGTGGTCTGTGTATGCATATGCAGGAGATTGTGTGTTTTTATCACTCTTCACGTATTCCTGCTCATGATCATTTCTTTGCTGTGTGTGTGTGTGTGTTTGTGTGTCAGAAACAGAATTAGGGCAGTGCCATTTTAGTCGCTGAGGTTTTAGGAGAGAAATGTCAGTTTAACCGCAGGACTAAAACAGCTGCTTCCGTGAAGAGTCTTGTCCGGCACAATATTGTTGTTATCAGAAAAAGTCGTACCTGTATGTGACATGCATTATGATCCTTCCTTAATGTTAACATATCACCTGTCTTTGTTAAATACATCTTAGTGGTCAAAATGTAAAATATCTCACCTCTCTCCATTATAACTATCTCACAATGTTTGTTTAACACAGCTCACCTGTCTTAGGTAAAATATCTTACCGTCTTCGTTGAAAAACGTCTCACCTTTCTTTGAAAAAACAAATTACCCGTCTTAATTCAAAACAGCTTGGCTGGCTTCAGTCAAAACATTTCTCCTGTCTTGGTAAAAACATCTCACCTGTCTTAAAAAAAATAGCATACCTGTCTTGGTAAGACAGGTAAGATATTGTACAGGTAAGACACACAACACGCCGACAGGTTGCCTCTCCCAGCTCTTCCACAGCTGCTTGTGTGCTCAGGGCAAGTCTAGTGTCTTCCTTTTGATACGATAGCCATCCTGTTTCTATTGTGTTTGTATTTGTTCATGTTGACAATTTTTGTGTTTGCAGGCTATCTAGATTAGTTTAGCCTAGCTGCAACTGCTTTATCTCACTGGTGTAACTGACCTCTCTTCCTGACAAATGTTGGTCAGCTGAGATACATGCTTGTGTTACTTGTGTGCAATGCCCGTAGCAAGCTATGAGGTCACAGAGGCCTGGTCCTCTGTTTTCCATTTGTTTAGAGCTAAACAAATTGGAAACAAAATACAACTGTGTAAAAAGTCAGTGGTTGAGAACTTCTCTGAGATGAGTGTATGCTTATTTCAATTGAGACTTGTTCATTTGTGTTCACCCTCTGTGACATCTGTTGAAAGAGAGAAAGACAGAGGGAGGGAGGGAGAGAATGCAAGAGGGGCACAGAGGGAGAGAAAAGGATAGGGTGAGTGTGTGTGTGTGTACGATAGAGTTACAACATGTGCATGCTGTCATGCATGTATGTATGTGATTGACTTTTGTATGCAAATGTAAATTGTGAGTATGTTTAGTGGTGTATAATTACGGGTCATAATGCTGGTGAGACTTAATGTCTTTGGGTGTGTGTGTGTGTGTGTGTGTGTGTGTGTGTGTGTGTGTGTGTGTGTGTGTGTGTGTGTGTGTGTTTATATATGTGAGTGTGTGGGGACATAAAACAGTCCCCACTGCATATCATTCTGCTATTAATAGACAGAACGATCCCAGTTATGAGTGGAATCCTTCCACCAGAGGCAAAGACACATGAAGAGATAGAGAGAGAGAGAGAGAGAGAGAGAGAGAGAGAGAGAGAGAGAGAGAGAGAGAGAGAGAGAGAGAGGAGAGCGAGAGAGAAAGAGAAAGAGAGAGCGAGAGAGCGAGAGAGAGTGAGAGTGAGAGAGAGAGAGAAAGAGAGAGAGGCAGTCAATGAGTTTTGAGCTACCATAGGGACAGTTTCATCAACAGGTAAGTAACTTGGTGTGTGTGTGTGTGTGTGTGTGTGTGTGTGTGTGTGGTTAGGTGTCTGTGTGTGTGCGTGCGTGAGTGTGTGTGCATGTATATGTGCATGTGTCAAGTTATTTCTCGTCTTCTAAGTCATCCTTTTTATTTGGAAATTGTCCAATCCAACTGACGTAGCCTACCAGCGTAACACTGAATACTGTAACACACACTATGGAAGACCAAGGGGGTCCCAACTAGGGTGAATCAATAAGTTTTGTATTTCTGCCTTCTGTAGCATTCATTTAATACTTATCTGATCTTTAGGATGTGACCTATCCATATGAAAGGCAAATAAGGTTTTAGCTTGTCCTAGGATATGTTGCATAACCTTTTGCGTAACCTGGTCCAAATAATTTTGAAATGCTAATGTTTGGGTTGCTTGGGAGAGCAGGTTTGGGTACTTGGGGCATTATATTTAATCATTGAATGGCATCCTTTATGCCATTCTGCTCCACAATAGATTATTCAGAGTGACTAAGGAGTGGATTAAGAGGTCTAGGCTAAAGTGTTAGGTTAGTCACCCTGCTCAAACCAACAAACCCATTCGAAAACAAGAGTAAAGACATTGTTGTGAGTGACTGTTAATAAGATAGCTCCATTGGCCATTAAAGAGGCAGAACATCATTGGAATCATAGAAAAACAGATCATTGAAGGGGTAACGGTAGGCCTATATTAGTAAATTGTTGATGTTTGCATCTTCATCATATCACCATTTTATCGAAGGTAAGCTACAAATGACAAGTTAGTTCCATTATCTCTGCTGAGAATTATAGAGAGATTTGCAATGGACTGTTCTGGTCCAACTTTGGTTTCCATTGAGTGGAGAGCGGAGCAGAGCTAATTTCCCTATAAGAAAACGCTGAATTAGACAGCGTTAGGTTTGCCAATATGCCATAAGATGCAAAGTTATGAAAGCTTAAAAGCTGAATTTTGTGTAGATTCAAATCAAAACACACCTCAGAGGCGTACTTGTGACCATTTTGGCCTTTCGTACACACACACAAACACACACACACACACACACACACACACACACACACACACACACACACACACACACTCAGACACACACACACACACACACACACACACACGCACACACACTCATCCTTGCAAGCACAAGCACAAACACTCAGAGATCTCTTTGTTGGATTACCTAATAGAGTTTTAAAGGGTTTCAATGTTCAGAGATTTTAATAATTTATGTTTGCCAAAAGGGAGTGTGTGTGTGTGTGTGTGTGTGTGTGTGTGTGTGTGTGTGTGTGCATGCGTTTGGTGTGTGTGTGTGTGTGTGTGTGTGTGTGTGTGTGTGTGTGTGTGTGTGTGCATGTGTGCATGTGCGTGCGTGCGTGTGTGTGTGTGTGTGTGTGTGTGTGTGTGTGTGTGTGGGCTTGTCATAGTTCGTGATCTCAGGAGGGGGGGGGCAGCTGTTCGGTCCCTTCAATAATCACACACACAGGCCTGGACAGTTTGAATGCACCTGTATTAAGTAACATATAGTTGTGTCTGTACTGGCGCCCTCCAGTAAATTTGTAATCTCACTCAGAGGAACAGTAAAGTCCTGGGTCTGTTGTGACTTAAACATCACCCTGGATACGGTAACTAAGCAGTGTAATGAGAACAGCTGGCCAATAGGACCATTGGCTCTCTCTCTCTCTCTCTCTCTCTCTCTCTCTCTCTCTCTCTCTCTCTCTCTCTCTCTCTCTCTCTCTCTCTCTCTCTCTCTCTCTCACTCTCTCTTGCTCTTGGTAATTAAATTCCAAACAACTTTTTTGCAATGGAAAATAAACACTTACATTGTTGAGTCTCTCTATCTCTCTCGGTCTCTCTCTCTGTCTTTCTCTCTCTCTCTGTCTCTCTCTGTCTCTCTCTCTCTCTCTCTGTCGGTCTTTCCTACTCTCTTGCTCTGGTCTGGTTTCCAGTACCCTCTGAGCTACTTGCAGATAAGCTAAAGTAGGACATGGAAAGTTGTAGCGTTTGAGAAGCACTGTGTTTATCTACCAGCTAGCAGATGAGAGGAGAGAGAGCAGATAAAAAGAGAGGTGTGAGGAACACGGATGTGTAGTAAGAACGTGGAGGGGGGAGAGAGACAGAGGTAGAGAGGGGAGGGAGAGGACGTGAGAGGGAGGAGAGAAGAAGATAGGGGAGAGACGGAGAGAGAGGTGGGAGGGGCATGGATGTATAGTTAGAAGGAGGAGGAGCAGGGAGGGGGAGAGAGAAGATAGCCCAAAAGAGGGAGGAGGGGGGAGGTAGAAGAGAGCAACAATGAATGAAAGGAGAATTTCTAGGAAGAGGGAACAAGCAAGGTCTTAAATAACTACAACAGCTTGCACAACCTCCTGGAGGAAAGAAAGATAGAAAGAAATGAAGGGTTTAAGAAAGAAAGACTAAGGAGAGTTCATGGAGGTTATGTTTGCTAGGTAACCTGTGCTCTGTTTGGAGGGGTAGTTTTCGTCTATGGGATTATTCATTATGGAATGGGATGAATTAAGATTAGCAGAGTAGAATGGGAATGAAGCACCTAATCTGTCAATATACAGTAGGATAAAGTCAACCAAAAAGGGAAAATTCAGACTGAGCAATCACCTTCACCTTCAGAGTTAGTTGGATTTTAATTGGCGGCACACAGTCAGCATTTCCAAAGCCTGACTGTGTGTTTGTGTGTGTGTGTGTGTGTGTGTGTGTGTGTGTGTGTGTGTGTGTGTGTGTGTGTGTGTGTGTGTGTGTGTGTGTGTGTGTGTAAGCACAATCGTGCACTGTTGTGTGGGTGCGTCCGCTTGTGGTGGCTATTTGGATTCAGTTCTACTTTCTGTCTGACATACACCTCTGGCACAAGGACAGTTAGAAGGAAATTCATATTATACAGTTTGACCCTCAAATACCGGCTCTCACTTTCTATGGAAGGCTGTCCCTCATGTCTCTTTTCTTTTATGTTTTCTCTTTCTGTTTCCCTCTGTTGAGTCTCTCAATATCTGTCCTACTGTTTATCTCTCTGTCTGTCTGTACATTTTCCTCCATTTCCATGAGATAGACATTTGCCTGTCTATCTCTTTCTCTCTCTGACTCTCTGTCTGTCCTTCCGTCTGTCTCTCTCTCTAATGAATGATTTAGAGAATAGTTCAAGGCAGGAGCCTTTCTCTGAAAGGGTCGCTTAGCAACCGTAATGCTATATGCAAGGCCTCGAAAACAACTGAAAGAGAGCTAACTTAAAAAGAGTGCTAACACACATACACACACACACACACACACACGCACACACACACACACACACACACAGACTCTACAATGAGCCAATGCCCCCCTTAGACTGAAACCAGGTGATCTCTGTGTTTGTGTGTGTTTGTGCATGTGTGTTTGGATGTGTGTGTGTGTTTGTGCAGGAGACCGGACTTCCTTGGGGGAAAATGGCCAAACCTTCATCCAACGTCAAAGCCCTTCAGGTAAAAACATATCCGCTTGCATCAAATTACTTGAATTTGTGCGTGTTGGCATGTATGTGAGATGTGTATGTAAATACTAATTATTAATGTTGTTAACTGTAGGTATTATTATTAATTAAAGTTAAAAAAAAATTGATGTTGTCCCTCGATGGGATAATGCATGTGATCTCATTTATCTATTTTGTGTCATATCAGAGAAAATAATGCTATGTTATTTTCCTAGCAAACATATATTTTACAGTATTTGGGTCTTCAAAAAATGTAAATGTTAAAAAAAAACTTAAAAAATGTTTTCGGAATACCAAGATTATTCTGAAAACACAGTGGTATTGTTTCTTTTTTGCTATCCAATATTTTTCTATAAATTGATCTATGTTATGTAATGGCTACAGGCTTTGATTATACCGTTTACATCCATATGTACCATCCAATAAAATCAAATAACTTAGAAAACAAAGAGGTTCAGCCACATCAGCGTATTTATTGACAAAGGCAAATACAATGTGGAGTGTACATAGCAAAGTGGATGCAAAAAGGAAGTAATCTGGATGCAAGTGTGTGTTCTCATTAGTTTTTAATAATTTGTGTTTTATTTAAATTCATGGCCAGGGGTTGGTTAGACCAAGGCAACATTACAGTTCATTTCAAACGCAAACACACACACACGCACACTTGCACACATACACACAGAGGCACACACATCCACACCCACAGGGTTGAGTTCTCTCTCACCAACCCTTGTTCTGGAGAACTAATGAATCGTTTCAACATAATCATGACTCAGCGATAGTTTTAGGGCTGTAACTGTTGGTGTAGCGTGTGTTTCCTCATTTATAATAAAGGTTTGGCTTAGGCATTTTGGACATTATGTTTAAGTTAGTAAGAGCATGAGCTTTGATCTTTGGTTATGCGCAAAGGAAGTTCTTATGAATGTTGGGGAGAACGTCAGCATGCTAGCATAAAGTGTTTGATATGTTTAAACAAAAAGAAAAGCAGCTTGCTGCATCTTTGTTTTATTGTTACTAAGAAACCACCAAATGATAATGGAATAAATGCAATTGACTAGTTGAAGTTTTTTCAACTCGAGGTGCACAGCAATGCAATAGCAGCAAAGGAAGCGCTTCACTCTCATTGAAAACAATTACAAAAAGCCGCCCCAGGTTGCTAAAACGCACTCTGTCTGATCTGGCCTATTGAGCGTTAATTGATAGTGAACTTATTAATACTCCTTTAGATCAGCTCCTGGTATCAGCTCCCCTTCTCTTACTCCCTTACCCTCTCTCAATTTCTCTCTCTCTTTTGCTCTCTCATATTAATCAACTACTTAACTCAAAAAAAGGTTTTAAGAGAAGATGTAAATTAGCTTCTCTTGACAAGCAATTTTTGAATGTCAAGTCAAGTGTGAATGTCAAGATTCAGTCACATAGTGGAGAAAGAAGACCAATAGCCTCCCTGATGTGTCTCCTCCTCTTGCAAGTGCATACACATAATAGCATGGGGAATCGAACCTGGCTCTTGGCATATACGAGCAGGAAGGATGTAGACTAGACCTTCTTTACCTGGCGGCCATATTGATTTGTTGGGAAACCTTCTAGAATCCATGCTTTAGCTTTGGTTTTGCTTTCCATGTCTGATCCCCAGACAGCTGGGGTTTTGAATGCCTTTACATCGAGTGGTCATAGTCTTTCTTAAGATTCCAACAGGTTAACTCATCCCGCTAATATGGCCGCTAGGTGAATGAGGCCTGTTTTTTTGCAGTCTTATTCCATTGCATAGTATAGCATTTCTGAATGCTGTTTATACCAATGTAAATAACAGTAAGTGACTGTGCATGTTTGTGTCTGCAGGCTAACTCTTAAATGAAAGCCTTTATGAAAGCTACAGTTAGCCTGTTAGCCGCTAAGTCAGCTATAGATCCCCTATCATATGGTGGCCTCAAATATGTTGAATTACCTCTAAAGCACTGTGTGATTTAGTTATTATACTTATTATATTATTATATATTATACTAGTATTATCGTCGTTATTATTACCATCTCTCCAGGACTAGGGTTGGTGCTACGGCCTGTCTCTGTACAAAATATACGCTTTGAGGATAATATGTATATATAATATATACAAGTACAGTACGATACAAAAACACATTACATCATAGAGGCTATAGACGTGGGCCACACTTGGTACAGGGTTCGTGCTTGTAGTCAGTATCTCAATTTCAGAATTAAGTATCTCGAGCTTTCGAAGATAGGACGCAAGGGAAATTCAAACATTTAAGAAAATAAAGGCCACATTTAAAATACAGTTTTGAATTACTTACTTACACACAAGCACTTAGAATCAAATACAGACCTTCATACAAGCACAGGCACGTGCACGCACGATAGCCCACGATTGGGTGAGGGGGCTGTCATTGGGCTGCTTTTGGTGTCAAGCACCTGTCAATGCATCTGATTGGCTGCTCTGGCTGTCCGTCAGGCTAACCTGAACATCCCGATGGGAGCTCTGCGTCCGGGGGCGGGTCATCCTGTAAGGAGGAGAGAGGAGACAGTAGACGCAGAAGAGGTGAGACAAGATTCCACCCACAGACAAACACACACACACACACACACACACACACACACACACAGAAACAAACACACACACACACACACACACACACACACACACAGAAACAACACACACACACACACACACACACACACACACACACACACACAAACATCTCATATGCACTAATACAAAAACAATATGAGCTGACACAGTTTGTTTAGTCATTTAGTTTAGTTTAACTTAACCTAGCCAACGTCAGACCAGCAGTAGTAAGCAGTCATTCATTTATTTTTTACATTCTCATTGGTCGGGGTTGTCTTGATTGAAAGGCACCGCCGCCGGACCTGCCCCAGGCCACGCCCACGACACCTGACGAGAAGAAGACGTTACCGGGAGCCGTGAAGCTGCCCGGTCCCGCGGTCAACCTGTCTGAGCTGCAGAACGTGAAGAGTGAACTGCGACTGGTCACCAAGGAATAAGGACTCACGTGAGTTTCTTTAGAGCGGAAACAATGTCACATTTTCACTTGTGTTCCTTAACATTAACATAAATTATACTGCATTAGAATCACAATGCCTGCCATAACGTTTAACTTTAACGAGATACATTTTTTGTCATACACAATGTAGGCATTGTAGGTTAATTTATTTATTATATATTTATTGTTATTAACACAATGCGCACACTTTTAGTTATATTTATCTTTCTGAAACTCTGAAATGCTTTAATATCGGGGAAGTATTATGGATAGATTAAATTAATGGTATAAACATAGAATTACAAACGCCAACGACATGCA
>NC_140281.1:16482828-16487828 GCF_964030765.1 Micromesistius poutassou | reverse complement strand
TCTCTCTCTCTCTCGCCAGCATTTATTAGCTTATCTACTCATGACTCAGTCATCGCTCCTCATTACTCCCGATTCCCTTGCAGCGTTCTAATCAGCATTCAGCTGCCATCTCCATCAGCACCAGGGATATTCTCTGTTTTCCAAACCCTCCAACCTCTCTTCCTTCCTTCCTTCCTTCCTTCCAAACCACCAAGTCTTTCTACCTTCTTTCCCTCTTTCCTTTCCTCCTAATACCCATTCATTCTTCATTTCTGTTCTCCTACTCTTACACCTCATCCCATTTTCCTCCATCATTTCCATCCCCCTCCCCTCTCTCCCTCCCTCCCCCCCCCCCCCCCTCCTGCCCCGCCCCTCCCTCCCTCCCTCCTGCATGGAGGCCTACTCCCTGGTCTACAGCTCCTCCTACAGGGGGGCCCTGCTGTCCCGCCTCCAGCGGCTGCGGGGCGAGGGCCGGATGTGCGACGTGGTGCTGGAGACGGGCGGCCGCTCCTACCCCTGCCACCGCGCGCTGCTGGCCAGCTCCAGCGACTACTTCTGGGCCCTGTTCGGCGAGACCACCCCGGAGAGCGCCGCCGCCGCCGTCAGCCTGCCGGCCGTCACGCCGCAGGGCCTGGAGAGCGTCCTGGACTTCCTGTACTCGGGCTGGCTCAGCCTGTCGGCCGCCTCGCTGCCCGCCGCCCTGGAGGCGTCCCGGTACCTCCAGGTGGAGGCGGCGGTGAAGATGTGCGAGCGCTTCATCGTCGACGGGCTGTGCGCCGCCACCTGCTGCGGCTACGCCAACCTGGCCGAGTGCCACGCCCTCGGCGGCGCCCTGGCCGACGCCAACCGCACCATCGCCGCGGAGATGAGGAGCCTGCTGCGGCACCACAGGGAGGCGCTCCTGGAGCTCAACGGCCCGTCGCTGACGGCGGCGCTCGAGGCCGAGGAGATTCCCGGGGTCAAGGAGGCGGAGCTTGTGGCGCTGGCCCTGGACTGGTTGGACGCCAACGGGCCGCTCCCGCTGCTGAAGTCCAACCTGCTGCTGAGTCGCCTGCGCTTCGGGCTGGTCCCGTCGTGTGACCTGGTGCGTCTGAGCGGCTCTCACAAGGCCCTGGCCACGCCCCTCGTGAGGAGTCAGCTGACCAAAGCGCTGGAGTACCACCGGCTGGGATCGGCTCAGCCGGTCCGACAGACCAGACAGTCCTCGCTCAGAGCGTCGCCCAATCGCGTGCTTCTGGTGGGCGGAGGGGAGAGCCCCGACTGGCCGGGACAGCAGATCCTGACCTTCGACCTCAGAAACAGCACCTTCTCGCCCCTAGGCTCCCGCCTGCCGCAGAGGCTGAGGAACCACTGCGTCTGCTCCGTGGGGGGGTTCCTCTTTGTGCTCGGCGGGGAGCTGGTGTCCGAGGCCGACGGCGGGGAGGCGGGCGGCGGGAAGTGCGTCGCCGCGACGACGACGTCCAGCGCGGTGTGGCGCTACGACCCTCGCTTCGACAGCTGGGAGGAGGCGGAGCCCATGCTGGAGCCGCGCTCCTGGTTCACGTGCTGCGTGGTGGCGGACGTCATCTACGCCGTCGGGGGCCGCCAGACGCGCCCGGGGGCCCGGACGCACGCCGCCCTGTCCTCGGTGGAGTGCTACCACATGGCCCACGGCGGGTGGCGGCGGGGGCCGGCCATGCCCCGCCCCCTCCACGGCCACGCCTCCGCCGTGCTGGGCGGCGGGCTGTACGTGTCGGGCGGGATCCCCGGCAGCCCCCCCCGCCGGGGGCGGGGGGGTCCCCTGCCCCGTGGGCGTCCACACCGGCCGCCCGGAAGGAGCGGCGGGGGGGGTGGGGGGGGTGGGGGGGGGTCCGGGGGGTCCGGGGCGGCGGCGGCGGGGGCGGGGGCGGCGGCGGGGGCGGCAGCGGCGGCGAGTGCAGCCGCGAGGTGCTGCACTGGGAGCCGGGCGCCGGCGGGAAAAGGTGGGAGCGGAGGGCGTCCATGTCCATCGCCAGGTTCGGCCACCGCATGGCCGCCCTGTGCGACCACATCTACGCCCTGCTGGGGATGACCGAGCCCTTCTGCGACATCGAGAGGTACGACCGGCCGTCGGACGGCTGGAGCCGCCTGCGGCCGCTGGCCATCGGCTCGTTCCGCTACGGGATGGCGACCACGCCGAGCGGGACCCTGCTGCTCTTCGGCGGCAGGAGGTGGAGCGAGGGGCGGGAGGTGACGCTGCGCAGCGTGCTGGAGTACGACGCGCGGCGGGACCGGTGGAAGGACATCGGCCTTCTCCCCGAGCCCCTGACCGGCACGGAGTGTACCCTGCTGCCCCTGCCCGACTGAGGCCCCCACCCCCCCCCCCGCCGCAACCCCCACACTGAGCTTAGAGCGGACATTATGGGGAACATTTCGGGGGTAGAAGACAGCGTCCTCCGTATTAGCTCCACCCGTCCCGCCCCGCCCTGCCATCCACTTCATCCAGCGTTTTAAACAACTATAGTCTGACATTTGGAACGAGGTGAAGCTACTTGCTGAGGATTTTACAAATGACATTGCTGTGGCCAAGGGATGAGCAGACAAAATGGCGTCCGAGCCTCTGCAAGGAAGGGCATTAACATGTTTGGTATTCCTGCGACCAACCACATGTGATCTTGTGAAAAAGGGAAACGTCAAAGATCATCTCTGAAATGGGTGTTTGTGGACTGGCGTGTAGAGAGGAAATCGTCAACAGCTATGCGGAAGCGAAGCTAAATATTTATTAGGATTTGTCGATAGATGTACGCGGCACTTTTACCATTTCTAGACTCTGTGAGAAAGCTAACTGAGAAAAACATGCTTTTTTTCATTAACACAAGCCTGTAGATTAATTATTTACAATATCTTAAACTTGTGAGTATAGAAGACCGGAGTAAGAAGAAGTAGAAGTAAAGTCTAAATTGAAAATAATTGAGTGGTTGTTTTACGAGCTTTGTAGGAAGTGCTACTACTTTCCTACAGTATTTGTTTGTATGTTCCTGACATCCTTGTTTGGATTCTCTGTTTGAGCCTTTAGTTTGAACATAATTGTGTGTCTGATTTGAATTTGAAAAATATGTAAAATTGATTAAATTGCTGTTGTTGTTTTGGGTTCTGTACTAATCATTTTGAGTTTGAAGTTGCTCAATTGAATATTCCCAAAAGCGGTTATCTCAAACAAACTCCAATGATGTTATCAGACCATAGCAACAGTATGCTAATCATTATATTATGTCAAGACGATTCAAGAGTTATAATTACCTTGTCAAATCAAATAAATATTTGTAATTAAGGCAAAGATAAGAGTATCAGTATTGAATTGCCCAGCCTTTAAAAACAACGTCTATAAAACGTCTCTATAAAGCCTTTTGTTTGAACAGCTGTTTATCTACAAACAGCTGTTTATAGATATAAGCCACTCCACCTAACTCATGTACTCATATACTCATTGTACTGAAAGGAAAGCATATTCAGTTGTAATGATAACTTTAACTGCCAATAGTTGATTGCACTATGTAAATCATTTTCCTTGAAATATCATTTTTTTAACATTGCATAGGTTGTGTTTTTTTTGTTGACATCTTCTGTTCAACAAACAGCTGAAATTGCAGAACATTTTGTTTGTTATAGAAGTTATCCTCTCTCTCTCTCTCTCTCCCTACTCTCTCGCTATCAGACTCTATATCTGTCTGTCTCACTCCTCGTCTCTTTCATTCTCTCTCTCTCTCTCTCTCTCTCTCTCTCTCTCTCTCTCTAAACAAGACAGTAGAACAGTTGTTCCTAGTAATCACAGTAACAGAAATGTCTTGTCATCCGAATGGAAAAAAAAACCTTTATTGGTTGAAACTATCCCAACAGAACACAAACAGAAACGTAATGACACAACCCACTTTACACTACTTTAACCGTCGAAGGAACAAACAGACTCTGCTCAAAAAACAAATTCTCATCGTTAAATCAACACAACGGAATCCAAAAACAAACATATCCATGACACTAAAGTTGCCCTGATAAAGAGAGGGCTAATGTTTGGAGATATTCAAGAACACAGGATTAGAAAGGCAGTACTGAACTACAGGAAACACATGCGACCACAGCCAACCACGAGCAGCAGCAGATGGAATGAGGATCCGCTTAGTGTGTTCGGATCTAGGTCTGTATAAAGTGGAGCATAGTGTGTGTGTGTGTGCGTGTGTGTCAGTGTGAGTGTGTGTCAGTGTGTGTGTGTGTGTGTGTGAGTATTGAATGTTCATGTTGTTTCATGTGCCAGCGTATGCATTCATGCATATATGTTTTTGTGTATGGATGTGTGTGTGTGTGTGTGTGTGTTTGTATTTTTGTTTGTAAGGGGGGATATGTGTGTGTATGTACTGTATGTGTGTGCGTGTGCATGTGTAGGAAGGGTGTGGGCTGTGCACGTGTGTGTGTGTGTGTGTGTGCGTGGATATGGGTAAGGAAAGCCGTAGATGTGTACACACAAGTACACATATTTATGTACACACATGTACTATATTATCCTCACACTGTTGTGTCGTCGAAGCACAAGTGTTTTTTTGAGGAACAGCAATACGGATAAATAATTCAGTTATTACAATTTTCTTCAGCGGCAGATATTTAATTTCTATGCAAATATAATATCATCTTGTTTCATGCAGTATATATACTCATAGATAGAGAAACGGCCATTGATCCAAACGTGTCATAGTGGGTAGAGCGTTACGCATGCTTCAGGTCCAGCCCAGCACAGAGTGTTATCCTACCAGACCAGCACCAACAGAGCGCTCTACAAAAGTTAGAAACGGACCCTAATGTATCACTTAGAAAAGACTTGTGCTTGCTCTCCTCTGCTATACACACCTATACAGTGTCTTTCACTGTAAACCGGATATAATAATATTAATTCACAAGGCGGAGGACGATGACTAGTTTAGTGCTTGACTCTGGAGTGCGCGAGCCCTACGAGGAATATTATATATGTCACACAGTAACCATGGATACGGCACGACAAGCAAGGGGTTAAAATA
>NC_140281.1:16467828-16477828 GCF_964030765.1 Micromesistius poutassou | reverse complement strand
GAGTAGTTCTGCCCTCCAAGTAAGCAGTCATCTGGAAGGGTGGGGGGGGGGCACAGACAGTGTCATTGGGGACAGAGAGGGAGGATAATTGTACAACCTTTATTCATATTTATCATATTCTTCCCGTTCTGCACAGCACTGCGACACACTGTAAAGGTTTTGTTTTCTGAAATGCGACACGATGCCCCAGAAATCGATAGAAGGAGAAAGAGAGCGAACAGAGCAATATACTGCAGCATAGAGAGATATACTGCACCATAGAGAGAGAGAGAGAAGGAGAACGGGACCAATAAAAGGGCAGAAGTGAGACCAACATAGAGAGTGGACAGAGGTAAATAAATAGATAGCGAAAAAAGAAAGAGACAGAGACTAACTCAAACCGAGAGAGCAAAAGCGATAGCGAGAGAGACTTAAGTCTAACCGAGACAGAGAGAGAGAGAGAGAGAGAGAGAGAGAGAGAGAGAGAGAGAGAGAGAGAGAGAGAGAGAGAGACCGAGAGAGAGACCGAGAGAGAAAGAGACAGGGATAGATAGACTAAGACAGAGAGAGAGAGAGAGAGAGAGAGAGAGAGAGAGAGAGAGAGCAGCTGGAAAGAAGAGAAATGCTAAGAGACAGATCACTCCATCCATCTTCTTCTGCGTTGTTGACGCACTTGAGAACCAATCAGAGAGAAGCAGCCAGCTGCCACTCAGTCTACACTCCTGACGGGTGCTCAGTGTGTGTGTGTGGGTGTGTGTGAGTGCGTGCACAAGTGTGTGTGTGTGTGCGTATTTGGAGGGGCGTGCTTGCGTGTGTCTTTGAGTGGAGTGAACGAGTGAGTGAGTGTGTACATAGCTCCGTATTCAAGTATGTGCGTCAGTGTGTGCGTGCGTGAGTGCGCGTGTGTGCGCGCGCGAACGATGGCGAGCGACATTATGACGACCAATCACACGTTTTAAGGAGAAGGTGTAAAAGGATGAGGCACCGAAGCCTCAGCAGGAACCTGTGAAACGATGACGCAAGCCCAGCGCTCGCTGTTACAGCTGGGCCGATTGGACAGATTACAATAGTGAGGATGGCTGGACGCACGCCGCTCGAGTATAGCGCCCACAACAGACGGTCAGATGGCCAAATTAACTTCCAGCGGGCGGCGTTTCACGTGCACAGTGTGGTTCAGACGCAGGATCAGATTAAACTATGCGGGCACAGTGGGCGTATCTGTGTGTATTTCTGTATGGGCCAGTCTGTCTCTATATTCCGTTGTGTATATTTCTCTGTGTGGCTCTGTGTGTGTGTGTGTGTGTGTGTGTGTGTGTGTGTGTGTGTGTGTGTATTTGTGTGTCTTTATGGCTGTGTATGTAAGGGTGTGTGCATGGGTATCGGTGTGTGAGTGTATTGTATATCTCCATGTATGTGTGTTTCATTGTGTGCATTTTTTTCTTGCACTTGTCTTCATGTGTTAGTATTTATGTGTAATTGACACACATATGTATGTCTCCATGCGTGTGTTTATGCACTTGGGTGTCTATGTCAGTGTCCATGTGTGTGTGAGTGTATTTAAATGTATGAGTGTGTAATTGCTTGTGCGTGTGTATCTGGATGCATATGTCAGTATGTGCATGTGTGTGTGTGTGTGTGTGTGTGTGTGTGTGTGTGTGTGTGTGTGTGTGTGACTCACTGGAGGTGGGCGTGGGTAGGTGTCATAGGGAGGGGGGGGGCTGTCTTGTTTAGGACTGGACGACACGTCCTCCTCATGGTCACTCTCACTCCAGTAATCTGAACAAGGAAAACACCAGTATTACAACTCCAGTATTACAACTCCAGTAATACAACTCCAGTATTACAAGAACGGTATTACAACAACGGTATTACAACACCGGTATTACAACACCGGTATTACAACACCGGTATTACAACTCCGGTATTACAACACCGGTATTACAACACCGGTATTACAACACCGGTATTACAACTCCGGTAATACAACACCGGTATTACAACACCAGTATTACAACAACAGTATTACAACACCAGTATTACAACAACAGTATTACAACACCAGTATTACAACACCAGTATTACAACACCAGTATTACAACACCAGTATTACACAGTACAGCATTACACAGTATTACAACACCAGTATTACAACACCAGTATTACACAGCATTACACAGAATGACACAGAATTCAGATTTAGACGCATTTATAGTAGGACAGCACAGCATCCATGTTACAACATACCAGTATTATACATAGAAGTATTCAAATATTGTTATTGTCTGTCTTTCTATCGAGAAGGAGAGAGAGATAGAGAAAGAGAGAGAGACGGAGGAGTTAGGGAGAGGGAGAGAGAGAGAGAGAGAGAGAGAGAGAGAGAGAGAGAGAGAGAGAGAGAGAGACTTCCTGAGTGTTTTCTGCGTTAGCCTCCCTCACCCTGCTCCTGACGTATCCTCTCTCGCTCAGCGTAGCCCACGGCGGCCATGTTGAGACGACTTAACCACCTGGAGACAAAGCAAAGGGGAGGGGCCATGTCATAAGGTCATAACCTGCTTCTTTTCTATTGGTCGTTGCTCCTAGATTGGTGGACAGCGATCATGACGGCGACAATAATGAAGAGGTGGATGATAATGTCTTCGCTCATCTCTTCTGCTAAATAGGCCTATTACATAGTACTACTACTCTCACAAGACAAATCCACTCTGTACCGTAACAATGTAATATTATTGTACTCCAGTCCCTTAATAGTACAGTATCAGTACTGGAGGCGGGGCGTGTCGGTTACCATGGAGACGTTGCAGCGAGGTGGGTTGTGGCTGCTCAGATTTAAACACGACCAACTATCACTCGACCAGAATAGAACTTATACAATTCCCTATGTGTTCTGTACATGGAAATATATTAAGACTCACACAAGCCCACTACCAGACCAATATAAACGCAGCCGCCCATGCACGGACGGCCGCGGTCTAATACATAACAGACGGAGGTTGTGTGTTGTAACCGAGGGAGAGTTGGTGTGACAAATTCTTTCACCTGTTCATATCGTCCACTCCATCCGCAGCGAAGTAGAAACTCTTGACCTTGGGGTGGCAGGCTTTGAAAGCACTGAACACACACACGCACACACGCACGCACGCACGCACGCACACACACACACACACACACACACACACACACACACACACACACACACACACACACACACACACACACACACACAGACACGGATCCACACACACACACACACACACACACACACACACACACACACACACACACACACACAAGAGCACAAAAACATTAATTTACATACAAGGCAGAGAGAGAAACACACGTAGGCAGTGACGCATACAGCAACATGCACAGTATCACAAGTCACACACAAGGTAACACACATGCACAGGCCCCAGTTACTCACACAGACATTATTATATATATATATGTTTATATCCCTATATATAAATAACACGTGAGTAAAAGCAAAATGGAGAGAGAGGGTGCTCGTGTATGCTATGTGCAGAACCAAATAATTCCTCACACCTGATCAAACACACAACCCTCATCGAGTTGGACCATTCATTCATGCACATGCAATGTCTCAGGACACAAGACAACAACATGTATCCTTTATATATTGATGGACACACATGGCCTATATATTTAAACATGCACCCGCAGGCAGCGGGGAATAAACATGTTTATTTTATGATGTTGGATGCGTACTATTTCTTGCGACACTCGCTCGCTCGATCAATCTTAAACTCGGGCAAGCTGACGAAGCCTTCTGCCTTCTCGTCCTGAGAGAGAGAGAGAGAGAAAGAGAGAGAGAGAGAGAGAGAGAGAGAGAGAGAGAGAGAGAGAGAGAGAGAGAGAGAGAGAGACAGAAGATAGAGAGAGATAAGAGAGAGAGACAGAGACAGAGAGAGAGAGAAAGAGAGAAAGAGAGAGAGAGAGACAGGAGATACAGAGAGAGAAGAGAGAGACAGGAGAGAGAAACAGGAGAGAGAGAGAGAGAGAGAGAGAGAGAGAGATAGAGAGAAAGAGAGAGAGTGTGGGTGAAGAGAGAGGGAAATTGAGAGAGGGTGAGGGTGCAAAAGAAGGTAAACTATAAAGATACCGGGAGCTGATCAAAGGGAAAATAAATAAGAAAATGCAAACTTCAAATTACTGTGAGCATTGCACAGCTGGCCTTTCCAGACCCAGATCTGCCTAACAGGAGATAATAAGCTCTTTGGGGTGAGGATGTCGGAAGCAGACGTACAGGAAGGCATTACCACTGCAGAGCGGGAAACCATTTGCTTAACGTCTCGCAATCAGAGAGAGACACGCTCCTTGGCTGTCGTCAGATCTGCTGCAGTTGTTGCTCCCAGTTTTAACAAGGACATTCACTAAGCATTATTAAGTCACTGAGCAGACGCTTTCCTCCAGAGCAGGTACATAGCAGGCGGGGGTTAGGGCTCCTTTTAGCAAGGATGACGACAGTCAGACTGGGGACTTTTGGGTTTGAATAAAGAAGGTTTCATCTGGTAGTCAAACACCCTGACAGGGCGTTCATGCCGCGCCACAAGTCAAATCTTGCCGCAGGTTTTTCTAGCGACAAATGTCACCTGATACGCGTCTCTACGTTGACTTTGTATGGAGTCGTGTCGCCGTGTCGCGTTTGGTGTGAACGCACAGTTAAAAGGCTACACTATCCTGCTTGGAAGTTGAAAGGTCTAACCCATTATAACTAACGTATTGTTTGCTGGTGTTTGTTTATGGAAGTTGTCGAGGGCAATGTGGGCATTGTAGTTTTCGTAAGGGTTAGGGTTATATTTTGATTTGGTGCCACAAGGTTTTGGGCTGATCACATGACCAAAGACGGATCTTAAAACGTCTCACACATTCTTGCATGGGTCCCTGCAAGAATATCGTAGCAGCACAGGGCTGAATGCCACCCCCCTTCATCCTGTCCCTCCCTCCCTCCCCTCTCTCCCTCCCCTCTCTCCCTTTCTGATGAGTCACAGCGACCCAAAGGCTGCGACATCACGGCACACGCCGCTGTCCAGGAATCACACAAAGCAATTATTTCGTTCTCTCTCTCTCTCTCTCTCTCTCTCTCTCTCTCTCTCTCTCTCTCTCTCTCTCTCTCTCTCTCTCTCTCCAGGTCTGCTTGTGAATCTCAAACCCTGTCCCCAGCTCACGCTACAACCCCTTCAGGTCAGCAGGGAACGCTGTGTTAAATATTTATCCACTTGTACTTTTTTACTACCTTCTCTTTAAGAATTAGTAGTCAAGGATTATCGGGGGGATGAGGGGAGGGGGGGGGGGGCGGGTCTAGATGAGGCTACCCCCACATCTCCACATGTCTGGGGATTCCATTTACATTTCCCTTTCATAAACTCTTACTGTGTGTTCACACCGCACTTTGTCCCATTTCGCCTATTCGCGCGAATAGGCGAATGTTGCCGCGCGACAAATCATAATCTGTCGCTGTGCATTTTTGTGTGCATTCGCGGGGCGAATTATTCGCGGGGCGAATTTTTTTTTTGCCTGACAACGGTCATTCATGCCATTCTCATCAACCATGGCCGAGATGTGTGTCTGTACCTGTTGTGGAAGAGGGAGAGCCCGTCGTTTATGGGTTAATAATATAATCCGGAGGCGCACACCGCTTTGTGCCGTGATATTATATATATCGTATATATTATATGATATAGATATTTATATATTATATGTAGATATAGAGCGGGAGTCGCAAACGGCAACAATCACTTTCTCCTCCAAGCTGCGGTTCACTGAACGGTTGAACGGTGATTGGCTGTTTTACGTTACTTCACCCAGGGAGTGAACTGATTGGCTGTTACGTGACGTCACCCAGGGAGTGAACGCTGATTGGCTGTTTTACGTTACTTCACCCACGTTACCCACAGGGAGTGAACGCTGATTGGCTGTTTCAACGCGAATGCCGCGAAGAAGTTGAAATATTTTAACTTTATTCGCGGGGCGAATTATTCGCGGCGCGAATCCACGTGAACGCGCTCGCCGTTCACGAGGAAAAATTTCGCGCTGTCAATCAAATCTTGTCGCGCGTATCGGCGAAAAAAAAATTCGCCCGATTCGCGTCTCCACGTTCACTTAACATTGAAACGTGTCGCGGGGCGAAGTGCGGTGTGAACACAACATTAGAGATTAGATATGAATAATTTAATCATAAAAGAGGGAGACTGGGTGTGTGTGTATTTGCATATGCCTGTGTCCATGTGAGCGTGATTTTTGTGTGTATGTGTGTCTGTGTTTGTGTGTGTGTGTGTGTGTGTATGTGTGTGTGTGCGTGTGTGTGTGTGTGTGTGTGTGTGTGTGTGTGTGTGTGTGTGTGTGTGTGTGTACAAGCGCTAGTTCCCTTCAAGGACCTCACCATCTTGTTAATATATGCATGGGTTCACATTTGTGCATGCGTGTCCTTGCTTGTATGTGTGTGCGTTTGCACACGTGTTCAAGCTTGTACATGCATGTGTGTGTGGCCGGTGTGTTGAGTGAGATGTGTACGCGTGTACGGGTGATTGTGTGTATGTCTGCCTTTACCTCTGTGTGCGTGTTTGAATGTGTGCTAGCTTCTTCCTGCATGAAAATGTGTTTGTGTGTGTGTGTGTGTGTGTGTGTGTGTTATTTAGCATGTGTGTGTGTGTGCCTGTGTGTGTGTTATTCTATGTGTGTTTATCTATATGTGGTTATTAAGCATGTGTGTGTTATTTTGTATGTGTGTGTTTGTGCATGTGTCTGTGATTTCACATGTGTGTATGTGTGGTTATTTATTCTCGTGTGTGTGATATTTCACATCACATTTAGCCTGCATGTGTTATTGATATTAAAGGGGACATATTATACCACCAGGTGTGAGTGTGATTAGCCATTACAAGCCGTTTTGAAAATGTGCATCTTCTGACATCACAGGTGGGCGTGTCCACCTAGATGTGTGCTGGATAGATCAGTCTACCAGCCTACCCAGTGGACTGTAGCAAACGTTGCTCATCTATCCGTCATACATCTAGGTGGGCACGCCCACCTGTGATGTCAGAAGCGGCACATTTTCAAAACGGCTTGTGACGGCTAACCACACTCACGCCTGGTGGTGTAATATGTCCCCTTTAAGCATGTGTGTATGTGTGTGATTTCCCATGTGGTTGCCCCCCCCCCCTCACCTCCTCATTGATGTACCAGTACAGGCAGGTGTCCTTCAGGACGAACCAGTACTTCTTCCACTTCTGGGAGAAATAGCCCTTGGCGTCCCTCTTCCTCCACAGCCAGCCCTCGCAGTCGCCCCGGCCCAGGGCCTTGCAGGACACCCGGCGCCGGCTTAGAGAGGCCAGGGCCCGGCCTGGACCGCCACGTGGACACACAGGAAGCAAGAACAGGCTAGTGTTAGTGAGGGCCGCTTAGCATGGAGGGGCTCATAGAGTGGAGGGGATCATCCAATGCCCTGTATCCAGTATGAGTGGGACTGACATAGGAGGGCGGTGGTTATATACTGATGGATTGTCTATTTCATCATGGATGTCCGTTGTTGTTGCAAAGGTGAAAATAGTCAAATCAATTCATCCCATTCCTGGAGCTGGAGGTCCAATTTGTTCACACAAATGGATTTGCTTCCTGTCGCGTAACACTGGGAAAGAGGAATCGACCTGTGAAATTGAAAACTTTAAGTTGTACGCGAGAAAAGCAGGAAACAGAGCACCTCCCTCTTGATCTCTCTCTCTATTTCTCTCTCTCTCCATTCTGTATCATTGGGGCTTTTCCTGCTTGTCTTCTTCAATCACCATATACTCCTACACTAAGTGTCACATGATATACTTATACCAAAGGGGTGGATGGATGTACTCTGGCAGTCAGACAGTCTACCGCCATGTGGTTCAGAGCTACCTACTGGTAGACTGCCGACATTGAGATTTGAACCCAGGGCCCCGTTTCCCGATAACGATGGATCCACGCTCGTACGATTCGTCGTACGATGGATCTCACGATGCATCGTTAATTTTTTGCGAGCTTTTCCCGAAACTCCTCTTAACATGAACGCGCGTGCTCTGCTCTTACGACGTCGTAGGATTGTAGCTGTCCACTGACACGGTGCTGAAATGGGCTCGGTATGAGGGGGAGACGCAGAAATGTTGTTGGATTAAACTATATTTTGTGGTAGCAAAAAAATATCTCCCCATCAAGGCCAACAACAGAGTAGCCTACGAAAAGAATAGACTAATATGAATGCTACAAATATTAAAACACAATTGATATCCTGAACGCACCGTGTGTAGCCTACATTGTTTGACGGCATTCTCTCCCCTGAAATAATTCCATATTACAAAAATAAAAAATAGCATGTGTCTGTGTGACAACTATAGCATTTATTTAAATGTGCTGATTTCTGAAACATGCTTTGCGCCGCAAAGAGGGCAGACTTTCTCTGATTCCGCAGAAGGTTTCATTCATTCATTCAGTGATTGGCGCGCCGTGCACTCTCTAGAAACTTTGGTGTCAACATTAAAAATGCAACGTTCCATTCACTCATTATCATTCAAACGCAGAGGCATTGACACGGCTATTGCTGTTGCTGGTCTAGATCGATTCCTGCCCATATTGATGGGCAGGGGTATGATGATGCGGGCAATGTAAGCGGGAAAGGCACGCATCGCAGCACAGTTTCCCGCAGCAGTCTACGTTCACTGCAGAAACCATGCTCTCAACTTGGCGATTGTGCACTCCACTAAGGTCAGGGATGTTCGTAACTGTCTAGACACGGTCCAATAAATAGTGAACTTCATCACAGCCTCACTGACGCGCCTACAGTGCTTTATGGCAAACAATCGCATCAAAAAACAGCGAGAGAGACAGCAAGTGCCGCTCGCAAGCGACCTCCCACACGAGCAATGGAATCATTTGATTTTATTATATGCCTTGTGATAGGGTTGCCTTGTGACGTGGCGTTTCAACGGTACATTTATTTTTGGAATTTTAAATTGCTGCAATGAATTATATTTGTGTTGACTTCTAACATGTCTCTGTCTTTGCTGTTTGAATCTAACAGTAGTCTACGAGTAATATATATGCGGGAACCACTGTTTTTGGGGTATTACGAAATTGCACCAGCTGGACATTCAGTGGTATTGGATGACGTGTTTTAATAAAACACATCCAATACACGGAATGTCCAGCTGGTGACTCCACTGAGGCTATAGTAACGATGCGTCTTAGTGCTCTACGAGTACCCCTGGAGCCGTCGTTAGCTACGAGGGTTTTAACGACGTCGTTACGTAACGATGCTTTCGGGAAACGGTCTGAAAATTCAGCGATGATCGTACGAGGATTTTAACGACGTTGTTAGGCTAACGATGCTTTCGGGAAACGGGGCCCAGAACCTTGGGGTCACCAGACAGCACTGCAACTCCCGCCGCGCTGCGGGGGCACAGATCAGCCGAGACAAGCTCTGCACTGCGACGGTCCCTAAACCTTCCCTCCCTCCTCACTTCCCCCCTCTCGTCTCCACCGGGGACGACCGTGAGGGCTGGCTGCCGATTGGGCGGACGGCGAGGGAATGCAATGCGTCGGGAGCCGGCTCCAGCAGACGGAGAAGGGAACTGTCTGAGCGGGATTCATTATTTCAGCGCCCGAGGACATCCCACTCCATTAGACGAGAAGTGACACAGCACGGTGCCGGTGTTTTAAAATAAACCCTGCTGCCACTCGATGACGTGCGGGGTGCCGCACAGACCGGCCCAGGTGAGGCGCAGGCGATGCACCCCAGTGCATTCTGGGGGAATAGAGGATCCCCGTGGGGGGCCACGTACTCGTTTCTCGCTAGTCACTTGTTATCGCCTGGTCTTTTTATTCAGCGTGTGTCATTCTCGGGGAGATGGCAAGGCCGCAGAGGAAGTGACATCACAAGCAGGCAGGGTTTTGGTGAGATTTTGGTTTCCAAACTCTGAGCAGCTTATCTGCAGGTTTCAACTGGTTCAATTCAAGACCTACTTTTATAACTTTTTATACA
>NC_140281.1:16335328-16462828 GCF_964030765.1 Micromesistius poutassou | reverse complement strand
ACACACACACCCACACACACACACACACACACACACACACACACACACACACACACACACACAGCAACACATACCACCACACACACCGCCACACACACACATCCACGCAATGACACAAACACACACCCACAATACCGCAATACATACACATAAACCCAAACCCAAAAAGGTACACACACACACAGTCAGACACACACCAACACACAAAACCAATTACACACACAACCACACATGCAGAAAATCAATTCATTTTAAATTTCATAGTTTCAAATCAAATTCTGTTCAATATAATTTTTTATTTGGCTGTCAAAAATGTTAGGGATGACATCACACCATGTTTGTTGAAGTTCTTATTTTATCACAAACATCTCTTTGCCACCTGGTTGCTCTGTTTAGAGGAACTGTGGTACCAAATCACAGTTATATTACGCACACACACACACGCACACACACACACACACACACACACACACACACACACACACACACACACAAACCCATTAAACATGCACACACACACACACACACACACACACACACACACACACACTCACACATACACAAACCCATTGAACACACACAGACAAGTATAAAAACACAAGGAAACCCCCCCGCACACACACAGGAAGTGACACGCACCATAAGTGGGCGTGGTGCAGTACACAGGCTCCTCCTCTTCCCGTCGGCCGGACTCTTGGTCCAGGAAGGAGTTGGGTGACTCTGGTCGCTTAGCAACCACAATGCTTTCATGGCTACGTGGAACATCGTCTCCAGAGACAGTACCCGTTTCGTCTCTATGGCAACAGCAGTTTGAACAGAAATCAGACACTTCATGTGGAAATAACAGTCCAGTCATTTTATGAAAAAAAGTCAAACAAATTGCAACAGAAGCAAACTCAACTGATTTGGTATCCTCAATATGTCCTGAGTATGGAAAAAAAAGACCCAAATATAGCCTATTCATACGCCTATTCATTCTTTTTCTCACGTGAATAAGGTACAATTTTTAACCTTTAGATATCACCATGGAAATTACTGAGTAGATAACTTACATCAAGACAAACAAAAAATGTATTACAAGTTTTTTTAAATTGTTTGTTACTATGGGTAAACGGTGCATAATCTAATTGTGTATGTGCTAATTTACATAAATACCACAACAGATCTTAACATTGGGTATAGCCAGATGAAAATGTATTGTTGACATATAACAGTAAAATACTTAATGTTAAGGTTTGAATGGAACCAATTTAGGCTACCCATGAGCATTAATACATAGAGGCAGGAAGAAGTACTTTAAACCAGCCTTTATTAATTATTATGCAGAGATGGGGTTTGGGGCTGGGTACGTGGGACTGTTTCTCGGGGATGAGTCTGAGGGAAGAACTGGAGAAAAGTGTAAGCAGAATGCAGAAGACAAAAGGTAGGTCAAAAAATCTTTCTTACCTGACAGCTTATTGACAGTTGAGTGGACTTGAATGATTGACTGAATCTCTGCCGCTTATGGTGACATTTTTTTGCCTCTATAGTCTTTTACTTTAAGATGTCAACAAGATTCTACAATACATTTTCACCTGGCTTTACCTAATGCTAGATCTCTTGTGGTATTTATGCAAATTAGCACATACGTAATTTGATTATGCACCGTATGCCCATGTTAACAAACTATTTCCAAAAACTTGTAATACATTTTTTGTTTGTCTTGATGTAAGTAATCAACTCAGTAATTTGTATGGTGATATCTAAATGTTCAAATTGTTACCCTATTCACGTGAGAAAAAAAATGAATAGGAGTATGAATAGGTTATATATGGATGTTTTTCGAAACTTTCTTGTTTTTCTTTCTTTTTTCTTCTTTTTTGCAATTTGTTCTAGGTTGACCCCCATTTTGGCTTAAAATGACTGGACTATATAGGTAGTTACCTGAGGTTGAGGTATGTGAGGCGAGCTATGTCTATAAACGATGTCATTCCTCCTATGTGTACTCCCAAATAATAGACAACATATATATAGTGTGATTTCAACTTACACTACATTACAACTTACACATTTAACAGGCACTTTAACTCAAAGCAAATCACACAAACAGTTTTCAGTGGATTAAGGAAAATGTCCTTTATGGGCAGGTGGGGGATTAGGGCATCTACACGGCTACAGTTTAGAGCCCAGACAACGAGGTGCGAACCCCAATGTCTAAAGCCATAGCCTAGCACAACTTGTGTCTGATGTATGGAACGAAGATTATTGTGTCAGGGAGTTTAGGGTTTGTGCTCCATGGACTTTAAGGGCACCTGAACCCCGGAGGGGCCCCAACAGGAGAGGCCCCAGAAGGCCTCTTCAGGGTTCTTACCTCGGTGTGTATGGCTCGGCTGGAGGAGGCGGGATGTAGAGATCCTGGAGGGCGGAGCTCTTGGTGGGCGTGCCCGAGGGCGTGGCCGAGCTGCTGCCGGGGCTCCTGGTTGGCTGAGGAGAGACACATGCTGGTGAGCTCACCACTACCTACTTGTCCACTCACTTTAGTTTAAATTGCTCATGCAAAAAGTCATCCTTACAGTATCATATATTCAAACATGTTTACTGTACTTCCTCCTACGTTGTGCCAACATTAGTGAAAATTAAATCAGAAATGTGTAAGCCCTCATTCCCATGCTTCCAGACAGCTACAACTTCTCTTGATCTCAAATCCCCACGTGCAGCCCTATGATGGAGCCCCATCCGCAGGCAGCCTGACCCATCACGGCTCTGACACAATGGAGGAGCTGCTTCTACTTTGGCGTGCATCTGTCATTGTGCGCTTACATACAGACAGAACGAGTGATATGCAGAATCAAATACTGAACGGTAGCATCATGCTGTATTATATGCAAGTGTATTCGTTTTTTTTGGCAGGTTTTCATGCTTTTTTAATATAGAGTGAGTTAGACAGGAAGGTATGGGGGAGAGAGGGGGAGACACGCAGCAAAGGACCACAGGCATATTGTATGCATTAATACAAAACTGAAAAAAAACTCAAAATATTATGATCGTACATCGTATACACATCATATAACATCATATAACAGTGATATCCCTTTGACTCCAAATATGGAATCTGAAGTTGAGGCCACACATGTTGAACTATGGTGAATGTGACATGTTTAAAGGTCACTGCCTCATTGGGCGGCCGTCGATAGTCTCTTTTGCTTGGGAAGGTTCCTAACTGAGTGAAATGACCCAACTGTGTCTAAGTAGCAGCCATGATAAGAGCTCATAGATTTCTCTAAATGCTGAGGAAAGGTGCTTCAATGCCTCCTTTCTTATCTCCTTTAGCATAGGGTACACCGGACCATCCTTTAAGGACGGAGGGAGATAATGCCCTTCCACAATTCCTTACGGCAGTAACATTTAAAGCAACGCACCGTTCTGTCGCTTACGGTAACAAACAAACAACATGACCCACAATTATTTTCAGGTACAAATGCACTGGGGAAGGACGCTATTTCAGTAGTCAACTGAAATAGCTGAATAGGAACATTGTTGTTTCACCACGGATACCATCGTCCATAATATCCTCAGTAGCATAATTACGTAGCTTAGCCTAAGCTAAGCTAGCCTAAGCTAAGCTCTTAGACAAAGACCACCGCTGTGGTCTTTGTCTAAGATCACCCTACTTCACGTCTTTGCTTGACCTCATCCCATTTACCATCGAGGTCAAGGAGAGGTGGTAAGGAAAGGACAGAGGACGTCATTTTGTATTTGAAGCAAGCCTTAGTCTGTTGGTTCTGTCTTACAAGATTGCACCCGGTGTGACATAACTTCCCCAATTCCCTAAAGAGATGACGACTTTAAGTGTTGTCATAACAGTTGCAGATATTGTTTATTACAGTGCAACACACCTTTAATTAAAATGTGTTCACGCATTACATAAGAACAGCTTGTATCCCATCACTGCTGTCGGTGTGCACTCAGTGTAACTTGTAGCTCTGACATGGCGCAGAGGGGGGTATACCGCTAACCACCAGGCCTCCTTCCTATGTAAATACTGTTTGGCTGTATGTAGCTAAACGGGCCCGAACCGATGGGTTTGATATGTCAAACTCATCTCTGTCTCTCTCTCTCTCTGCACCAGCTGCGGTCAATATTTCTAACACAGAGTCATCAGAATCAGAGCCATCTTTGCTATCACTATAGCGGCTTGCAGCTGTCCCCTATTTTGATTGTCGGGCTGTGCAATTGCTCAGAGGTGACGTAGTAAACGGACACTTGCAATGAATGTGTCACCGTCTTCTCCATGCTCAATTGACTTATAATGAGAGTTTGTCATGTCTATTTTAATAGCCTACTTTGTTGTAGACGAGTGTGGCTGTGTGTCATTTGGCTAACGTGAATGTCGTGCTCGATAATTGGCAATGAGTAACAGTGAAAAGGCTAACATGTTGATTCCTCTCTCTGATCCCGACCATGTTGTTGGATCTGGGGACGACTCGGAGGCTGCAGACCCACGCAAAAGTTGTTTTTGGACACAAACCTACAATGTTTGAATCATTTATTTTATCTCTTTTACACAACTTGACTAACCTATTCTTCATGGCCCAAAAACAACATTTAGACGGCCAAAAAATTGACTGAGTTAGAAATGGATTCTACCAAACTCCAGTACACACCCGGAGAAACCGCCTCATGGGCACAACATTTACCCAGACTTGGGCTCAGAAAGTTGCTGCAGAAAGTATCTGGGTTTAGATTTTAGCCATATAGGAGTTCATCCAATAGTCAACATAGGTGTTTCAATTCATGATATTCACATAATGGGTAATACTATATTTCCTAGATACAATATATCCAATAAATGGTGCTGTGTTAAGTATACAAGATGTATGATTGAGTATCTACAGGTTGACAGCAGCTAGTGGGTGATGCCAGCTAGCAACCGTCCTTTTCTATCTTACTGCTAATTATGCGGTCATTTGGGAGACTCATTTTTAATCATCTCTCTCTCTACCTCTCTCTCTTTGGCAAAATTAGACTGCTGTTGCTGCAGTGTGAGAGAGGGAAAGAGACAACGAGAGAGGGAGAGGGACCAAGCGACAGAGAGAGAGAGAGACACAAAGAGGGAGAGGGAGAGAGAGAGAGAGAGAGAGAGAGAGAGAGAGAGAGAGAGAGAGAGAGAGAGAGAGGGAGTGAGAGAGAAAGAGCGAGAGATGCTCCCAGCCGCAGTGTCCTGACCCAATTACAGGGCTTGGCTGGAATCACCTGCACAGGAGGGACCAGGAGCTTGGGGACGGAGGGAGGGAGGTGGGAGGAAGGTAGGGTGGGTGGGTGTAGGAGGTGGGCGGGGGGAGTGGTGATGTGGGCCATCGCAGCACTTTAATAAAGTCTATCAAGGGTATAGTTGGTTCTGGTGGCACACACACACACACACACACATATACACACACACACACACACACTAACTCACCTTCACGCACACACACAGTTATGCAAGCTCGGCCGCGCATACACAAACAACAAATGCTTGCCAAACGCACACACACACACACACACACACACACACAAACCTGCAGAGCTAGGGGTTTCCAGCGCATGTTCTTGAGCAGCGCGGGGGCAGAGCTGAGGGTGCTCTGGGGGCGTTTCTTCAGCGTGAGAGACACCGCCCCCTTGTCTGCCCGCAGAGAGCCCACCAGGTTACGCAGCTGCCAGCCCACCTGAGGGCGAGAGAGGTCAGGAGACAATGGACGGTTAGAAGGGAGAGAGGTGTGAGAGAGAGTGGCTAGACAGGTGCATATCGAGACACATGCAAATATGTAGACAATGGACCCACATACCCATGCACAAACAATTGCACACAAATATTCCTGTGTACACCCACAAACACGCTAATGGACGAATACACACATGCATGCACATACTGTAACTATGAAAGCAAACAAACACCTTAACACATTAAACAGGAGCTGGAGAAAAAATGTGTCGCGAGCACACACACACACACACACACACACACACACACACACACACACACACACACACACACACACACACACCACTCACCACAGTCTGGTGGTTGACTTGGATGACCTCATCTCCTGCATGGATCTTCTTACAGCGGTCAGCCGAGGACTAGACACAGCACGAGACGGAGAGAGAGAGAGCGAGAGAGAGAGAGAGAGAGAGAGTCAGGGAGAGACAGACATAAATACATAGAGCCAGAGAGAGAGAAAGGGAGAGAGTCAGATAGAGAGACAAACATAAACACGGGGAAATAGAGATAGAGAGAGGAATGATGGGAGAATAACCTCTTTAGAGAACAGAAGAGGACAAAATGAGAATTCAAACTGGCTTCGATGTGAATGGATCCAGAGCGGCGGTCGATACCTGCACCGTGGGGTGCTGGGAGGGACGGTCTTACCGACACAGCTAAATAGGGCCAAGTGCAGCAGGGCTGCAGGCATTCCCAGGGATGTTAACGTATGCTATCGATTGCACCTGCAGTGTCTTGCTGCAGGCTAACAGGTGCATGGGCTCAAATGTGACGCCTGATTTTGTTTTAATGTTGCAAGTTAGGCTAAAGGGGTCCCCACACAGGACATCTGCCAGGCAAATGGGTTGGCCCACAGGGAGTCAGGCTAACAGGTGCTAAGCTAATGGGTGCTAGGCTAACAGATAAGGCCAATGAGGGGTGGCAACAGGAAGCTAGGCTAATGGTTGCTAGGCTAACAGGGTGTGGCACAGGAAGCTAGGCTTACATGTGTTGGCTAACAGTGGGTGATGATGAATATGTGCAAGGACAAATTTGTGCATGTGTATGCTTGTGCATGTAGTTGTGCATACATGGGGGTCACTCACCCCTTCTGTGGTCCCTGTGATAACATGTAGGCCATCGTAGGTTGACTTGATGTACATTCCCTGAGAGAAAAGAGAGCAAGAGAGAGAGAGAGAGAGAGAGAGAGAGAGAGAGAGAGAGAGAGAGAGAGAGATCTTAAGGGTTCATCCAAAGTTTAGCTCTTTGTGGCCATAACCTCCACACCCATGAGAAACCTGGTCATGCAGCACTTTTTCTGAAGTCACCTCAATCTGACCTCTAATTAACCAAATGCAAACCTTATTAGAAACGCTTAAAGGGGAACTGTCACGGTGGTCTACATACAACTTTTTTTTTATGTTGGCATACACGGCCGGTATTATAAATTCATTCATAATTTAATTGTATCTATTCACAGCAGCCATTTTGCCATGTCAGGGTAAACATAGGTGTTACAAACAACCTTTATTATGGCCCTGCTCCTTAAGGTGGGCCAGGTCCCTGATGTGTTGACCATAATTAACTGTATCAATTACTCCTATGTTTAACCTGCTACGACACGACACAAAATGCTGCTCTGGTTGCATTCAGGTCAGGGCGCTTTGGTTAGGGTCAGGGTGGGAATCCGGGCAGCCAATCCTCAGGCTCCCTCGAGTCACGTGACTCACCAGCCCCTCAGCGGGCTTGATGTTGGTCAGGTGGACCAGCTCCAGATGGGCCGACTGGGACACCAGGGGGTCCGACGACACACACACTATGTGCTCACACACCTCCGACAGGGTCTTACACTGCAGAGAGAGAGGAGGAGAAGGGGAGGGAGGGAGTGTGTGGGGGTGTAGGGGAAGGAGAGGAGGGGAGAGGAGGGAGGGAGAGCGAGGAGAGGGAGGGAGTGTGTGGGGGTGTAGGGGAAGGAGAGGAGGGGAGAGGAGGGAGGGAGGTGGATGAAGGGGAGATCGGGATGGAGCAGAGCAGGTAGGGGAGAGATAGGGGGGAACGAAGACAGCGGCAATAAGTGATGGAGTAACGGATTGAGAAGGGAGGGAGGGAGGGAGGTGAGGGGTGGGTGAGTTATAGGAGGTAGGGACAGGGAGGGAGGGAAGGAGGAAGGGAGGGAGGCAGGCAGAAAGGTGAACTTCAAACATGAGCATAATTAAATGTCATTCTTGTTGTGTTGTAATAATGACCAATTAATGATTAATTAATGAAGTGACTCGTGCCACATGCCTCATCCCAAAGGGAATTAACATAACACAAACATTGTGAAGACAGAGCGAGAACGGAGAGAGAGCATGGAAGAGTAGGAGTGGAGGAGAGAGTGAGAGGAAGAGCTTCCTAAAATTGACATTTCGAGTGCCCATTGCTAATACATAGGTACATCTGTTGCTATGTAACGCTTCGGCAACATGAATCACTGTCTCTTGGCGTGAGGATATTCAAATTTCAAAGGATTTAAGAGACAGAACCCAATAAAGAGAGGGTGCGACAGGGAGGGAGAGAGACTTATAGAGGCAGAGAGACTCAGAGAGGGAGAGGGACTCGGAGAGTGAGAACGACGGTGAGAAGTGAATAAACGAGAAATGAAAAAAGGGAGCCGGAGAAAGAGACAGAATGCTGGAGAGACAGACAGAGAAAGGGAGCGAAAGAGAAAGGAAACAGGGAGCCAGAGAAGGGGGAGAGCAAGAGATTAGAGACATAAAGGGAGAGAATCTGAGAGCTAAAGAGCAAAGAGCACGTGAGAATTAGACAGAGCGAGAGAGAGAGAGTGATAAAGAAAGGGAAGAGCCAGATTAAGAGGGAGAGAGAGATGAGTTGAGAGGGGGAGTTGAGAGGGGGGAGTGGTTGAGTCAGAGCCATAATGGATCATCAAACAGCGGTGTTTGATTGATTGTGAGTATGCCTTGATAAGAACATCGGGGGGGGGGAGGCTTCAAGAGGCTTCACACACTTGAGTGGGGATATTGCTGTGTGTGTTATGTGTACGTGTGTGCGTGCGTGCGCGCGTGTGTGTGTGTGTGCGTGTGCGTGTGTGCGTGTTTGTGTGTGCGTGTGTTTGTGTGTGTGTGTGTAAATTTTGTGTACGTGTGTGTGTGTGTGTGTGTGTGCGTGTGTGTGTGTGTGTGTGTGTGTGTGTGCATACATTAGTGTTTAACAGCGCCTGTACTAAGCAACTTTGTAAATGAACGCTTCACTTGCCCTATACTGTATGTTGAACCTGGATGAAGTCTCATAGGAGACTGAGAAACACTCACCACATGCAGGATCTTGTTCTCCGACTCGAACACCGTACAGTCCTGCAAGGCGGTGAGCACAAAGCACAGAGTCACACTGTGGCAGAAGCTAACACACACACACACACACACACACACACACACACACACACACACACACACACACACTCATACACACACTCACTCACACACTCACACACACTCAAACTCACCTATACTTGTAGGCTCATACACACACACACACACACACACACACACACACACACACACACACACATACACACACACACACACACACACACACACACACACACACACACACACTGGCATCAACTTCTACCGAGCATGTGGTGTCTAGGTCTCATTTAAGTGCCAATTGCCTGTGCTCCAATAACAACACACACAAACACACTCTCATACACACACACTCACTCCAAACACTGCCAGTGACCAACACAGCAGTGGCTCCTGCAGAAAGAAGCATTACTGTCTGTAAAGGGATGGTGAGGGCTCACAGCAGCCAGGGTGAGGAGGTGGTGGATGTGTGTTACAGTAATAGGCTGCTGCAAAACTAACACACACACACACACACACACACACACACACACACACAACCATACACACACACTCACACACACACACACACACACACACACACACACACACACACACACACACACACACACACACACACAATCGCGCACACACACACACACACACACACACACACACACACACACACAAACAAACACATGCACACATACACACACAAGCACACAAACACACACACACACACACAGGTGCATGTAAAAGCACACATTGTGGTCATAACTACCCACAGCACTTTTGATACCGATAAAGAATAAGAGGTATTATACCTCCTCCACCCACCAGCACTTATACACAAGCACACACACAAACACACACATTCGCAATCAAGCTCACCCACACTCAAGCTTACAGACACATACACACACACACACACACACACACACACACACACCTGCTGTACGATGGTGGTAAGCTCTAGGCAGAGCTGGATGACATTGTTCCTGGTTACCGAGTAATCAGCGACCGCTGCAAACGGAGACCTGGGAGAGATAGGCAGAGAGAGGTAGAGCAATGTAGGGGGAGCGAGGGAGAGAGGGAAGAGAGGATGAGAGAGAGGGAAAGAGAGGCAGAGAGGGAAGAGAGAATGAGAGAAGTAAGGAGAGAGAGAGGGAGAGAGGAAGAGAGTAAAGAGAGAGGGAGAGAGAGAGAGAGAGATAGGTAGAGAGAGGTAGTGACATAGACAGGAGAGAGACCAGATAATACCTATTAGAGTTCTGTCACTGCTCTTCTCCACTGCACACAGAGAGATAGTGCAAGGTAGAGAGCGGTATAGAGACAGATAGAGTAGAGTGGAGATAGAGATACACAGAGAAAACGAGAGAGAGACCGAGAGAGCGAGAGAGTGAGAGAGAGAGATCATCATTGTGTGGATTTCCATATTTGCTGGCAGCAATTTGCAATCATTGCAGTTGTGAATACTAGCGATAAGAAAAGGGCAAACAGGGGAACACACACACCATTGTGAAGCCAGCAGATATACTTAATATATTTAATTTCTCACAACATACAGTTTAATGTCCCTTGGTTTATTTCCATATCGTTGACTGTTTTATAGATTAGCTCCTACAGGCACCGTTGCTGCATCTAATTTGTCACAGTAGTGTACCGGGTTAGCATTGCTGTGCTAATTTAAACAAATTCATTTGACAAATTGGATCCATATTTAGCTCATCAATACATCAAATAAAGTATACAAAGAACCACATCGGGTAATGAAAAGCTCTCGGCCCTATTGATGGCAATGGATTATATAGCACATCTCACTTCCGTAATACATCACACCTTTCAAGTACAACACGTAATTAATGCAGAACAAGAGGCACGGAGGAGAGGTTCGCTTATACCTGGAGACTCGAAGCAGGTGACCAGAACTTTACTGGGTGTTGACAAAAACACAGACAGTTACCGGAGGAGGCATCGGGATGGCCAGGCAAACTCAAGCATGCTTCACAGAGAACACACATCAGCTGCTCCACACACAAACACTATCACAGAGAGGCAACCAGACAGAACCGGGACACGAATAACAAGGAGCCGGGTGAGCAGGATGAGTCATCCACACAGGTGACAGGAGTCGGCCTAATGAGGAGAGGGGGACAGTAAGGGCGGGACGTTTGGCAGGATTTGAAGACAAACCTTTTCCTAGACATCTCAACGACAAATAAGGGATATAATAGATCTGATAGTATGTTCGTTACTTATCCTAGACGGGAAATGAGGGCGTCACAGCAGCAACAGGACAGTGATAGAAAGGACAGTGAGATAATTTATGTTTCTTTATGTAGAAATATTGTCTACAAAATATGTACGGAAATCATCTGTGTATTTAAACAATTTGAGCAATATAAATGCAACAACACAACATCGTAATCGAAATAATCTAGACAGATGGGGTCGATAATCTATTCATTATGCACTACAGCCCATCTGTGGCGAGAACCTATAGGGCTAAATATACGGTACATTACACCGTCACATCGCAATGACGGCCTCCATATTGGACGCTTAGGAGCATTGACACTTTTGCTATTATGTTAGTCTTTTTCTGGTCATTTTTCCTTCATCGTGAAATGACTTGTCATTGTGGGGAGACATTGTTGTGTTTGAAACAGCAACAGTGTTTCTCATGCGAGAAGCAGCAGAATTCCTTTTTAATTGCCTATGTTACGTCAAGCTACGTTGATCTAGGATTTGACAGGACTACAACTCTCTTGAGTCCTTTCAATAGTGTGGGGTATTGACACCAAAGAATCCCACAATGCAGTCTGATGTAGAAAGACCAAATCACAACATCGACCAAAATGGTTTTCTGACTCCTATAGCTACTCTGAAGCTTTTGGAAAGGTGCCTGTGAAGCACTTTGGGTAGGTTTGGTAGTCGCTCAATGTTGATTCCCTAAATATATATATATATATAGAGAGAGAGAGAGAGAGAGAGAGAGAGAGAGAGAGAGAGAGAGAGAGGGAGAGAGAGAGAGAGAGAGAGAGAGAGAGAGAGAGAGAGAGAGAGAGAGAGAGAGAGAGAGAGAGAGAGATATTGATCACCTGCTCTGATAGTTCTCAGACTCAATTTGCAAGTCGCTTTGGACAAAAAATGTCTGCAAAGCGACTAAATGTGTTGTGATAAGGAAGGGAAACATGATGTAATGTGGCCAATTTCAACACATTTTTGGTGCTAGTTACCACACTTAGCTGTAGATTAAGTTACCTCGATTACACATGAACAGAGTTTTTTTTTCCAAATGTATTTGCATACATTGTTGGTTATGTAAATAACACACCTGGGGAATTTGACCAACAAGGTGGAGAAGTACATTTTATTTTCGTGACGACTTCCAACTCTCCTTTAGGCATAGTAAGTTGGGGAAGTTCTCTGCTTTCTGACAACTTTATTTATTATTATTGATTATGGATTGGTTTGTTTGTGTGTGTGTTTGTGTATGTGTGTAAGATGCCCACAGATATGCTTTATAAATGTGCCAATAAAGCTTTTAATTATTAGTTATTAATTAAAAATGAATCATTGCAGATTCAGATCTGAGACCAGAAGAGAAACCAATGGGAAAACAGATACACAAACCAACACATGTTAAATCAAATCACAAACACAAACACAGGGAGTTGAACACAAGCACACAACACACTTACACACACGCACACCTAGACGCACCTACACACACTCCAACACACACACACACACACACACACACAGGCTGTCACACATACTTGACTGTCCTAAAGACCTAGATCCAAATACAGCCACTGCCCCAAGCCCAATGTGTGTGTGTGTGTGTGTGTGTGTGTGTGTGTGTGCGTGTGTGTGTGTGTGTGCGTGTGTGTGTGTGTGTGTGTGTGCGTGTGTGTGTGTGTGTGTGTGTGTGTGTGTGTGTGCGTGTGTGTGTGTGTGTGCGTGCGTGCGTGCGTGCGTGTGTGTGTGTGTGTGTATGTGCGTGTGTGTGTGTGTGTGTGTATGTGTGCATTAGTTATTTGGGTCAGTATTGAGGCTGCTATATATAAACATATATATTATTATATAATATGATATCATTTAATATACATATTCAAATGATGTTTATAAATTATATATAAACATGAAGGAAAGACCTCAGGTCAAACAGCCTGTTGAGATCCATCAGACTCAAACTACAGAACCAGTACTCTTTATTAGAGCATTTAATACTGTAATAATATATAACACATACTCATACAGTCAATATAAGTATTATACAGTAGTATTATAGTACTCGTATTTTATTAAAGTAGTTACTACTATGATAATAAATAATACATACTAATATAAAATATACAAATATAAATATTTGTATAGTATTTTAATACATAATCAAATAGCACTCATTACAGTAAAACATAATGAAATAATAGTACCATAGCACTAATATAGTAGTAATATAGCACCTACTCATAGAGTTTATAGCATTATCACAGTAGAGTACTTAAACACATAGTATAATTTGTAGTATAGTATAAATATAGTTTATGCTAATAGAGACACTCAAACAGACACAGACACAAACACACACACACACACACACACACACACACACACACACACACACACACACACACACACACACACACACACAAACACACACACGCATAGATTCCCATCATGCAATGTCCCAACAGGATCCAAACCGGCTGGATCCTGAATGGTCTCAGGGAGACCGACTGCATGTGAGGGACATTTACGTGTGCCGTTAAATCAAAGCAACAGCATGTTCACAACATCTGCTCACGGCATGCGGACGCGGGTGGGTGCGGTGTGACCGAGAAAGAGCAGGGTTTATGGACACGACCGGGAAAACAGAGAGCACGGCGGGTTGAAAGAGGGAAGGAGCAGCACATGCAGCATGTCGCCCTGTGTGTGAACCCGGGCTCGTAACCGCCAGGGGGAATCGAACCCGGGTCAACAAGGTGTATTTCCTACGTTTTTAGCACACTAGCGGGTTGGGGGGGAAATTGGGAGATTTCTAGACGGGAGAGAGAATTTGCCGGCAGTCAGCACAGCTTGTCATCTGCACCCCTGATGGGACGTGGCTCAAATCATTACCATTTTCATACTTTGGTGTCAAAAAACGACAGCGGATTTGAGACGTTGAATGTCTTTGCGATATTACAGCTCTCTGTGTTTGTACGGCGGCCATGTTGTCAGCCATTAGCGATAATAACATGCAAATAGGATTCTTCTCGCACAGGAAATTGTGTGTGTTAGTTTGAAAAGAAGAGGCGACGGTGGAGGGATGAGGACGCACAGCGTGTTTGGAGCGACTCAGCTGACAAAGGAAACCGTATACATTGATGTATTCCAGCATTAAGAGGGAACAATACTTTGGAGAGAACAGAATAACAGTCCATGGAGGACGCATGGCTGGTCCACGAGTTTCTGTGGGACGCATAGATATGGGATATGAGTCCTGTTTCTGGGTTTCAAACACCATGGAACCAAGATTAACCTGTGACGGAAGACCACTTTCATGCTTGTATATAACATTCAGATCCTGAACCTGAAATCCTGTGAAGCAGAGGTTTCAGAGGAAGGTATTTCAGAAGGTGGGCAGAGCATCCTGACCAATCACGACACTGCTGGAACGGAGGCAGCGGGCACTCCTGTGGTGTGCTTCTATATTTATCTGTGTGTGTGTGTGTGTGTGTGTGTGTGTGTGTGTGTGTGTGTGTGTGTGTGTGTGTTTCTGTGTATGTGTTTGCTGTGAATGTTTGTTTGTGTGTTTATGTGCAAGTACTGTATGTGTAGCGTGTATATATGTAGATATGTGTGTGTGTGTTCTTTGTAAATGTGTGTGGGTGTGTGTGTGTGGGTGTATCTGTGTGTTAAATGTGTGTGTGTGCGTGTGTGTGTGTGTGTGTGTGTGCGCCTGCATGTGTGCGCGTGTGTCATTGTGCGCATGTATGTGTGCGTGTGTGTCGTTGCGTGTGTGCTGTTTCATTGTTTGTGTGTGTATGTGTTTGTGAGTGTGTGTATATCATTGTGTGTGTTACCTATCCAGCCAGGCCAGCAGGCTCTTGGCAGCGGTGATAAGGTCAACCACAGAGGTCAAAAGGTCATTCGGAAGGCGACGGGAGGTCCTGCTCTCTGATTGGCTGCTGCGGCGGCGGCCGGAGATGAAGTTCTGCAGGTTCTTGGCCGAGGCGCCGAGCTTGTGGGCCAGAGTCCTCACGCTCTCTGTCTCCAGACCCGAGTTCTACACACACACGCACGCATGTGCACACATATGCAGATACACACACACACACACACACACACAGTGACAGCTTAACTTGTACATCTAATCTGGGATCGTTCTTCTGTACCAGGGCTGTGATGATTAGGACATCAGACACAAGTCTACCATGTGTTCTGTGTTTCTTTGTACAACTTTTTATTTATTTTTGGGGAAAATATTCATATTACTGTCCTGTACTTTATGCTCATCTCCCGTCTGGGAGCGTATGTTATTGGATCTATTTTTATCCCCCAACAATCTTGAAGTCATCAAGCCACAGGAAAACACAGCTTCAAGAATAGGGTCTCAGCTTTACAAATTAGCAACAAATGATTAAATGAACGCAGTGCAACTGATTAGAAAATGAATGGGAACTAATTAAAGGAGCAACTCCACCACTAAATCACACCACTCTGCTGATTGGTTGAGAGTTATCAGGTGTTCACCTATCACCATCCACCGATGGCCAATAAGCATCTGCATGCTTCAAATGAAGAGGGTTGTCTTTATAAAACTTGGTTTCAAAGTCAAGTCCCTCCCCCTCTATAGGTCCCTGTTGGGAGTGATTCATGCTGGCTTTACTCTTAGCACTGTGTCTGGTGGAGGAGACACAGGATATCAGGAGGGTCTAATGTACACCACTTAGCATCATTTGACTCATTGAACATGTTGTATGTTTTTATATGTTTACTGGTGTACAACTCTTTTCACACATCCTTTCAAATCCCTAGAGAGTGTGTAGGGACCAAAAACGGCTTTCTGATAGAGGCAAATGAACAGCATGAAGTGAGCTGTGGTCGCAGTTCAGTCTCACGCTTGGTCAAGCGCTTTGCAAGGAAAAGAGAAATTCCCTCAAGAATATAAGACCTTTGGTAATCATTTTTGGCCACCATTTTGGCTTCTTTGTCGAGGGGACACACACAGACCCCAAAAATGGACGGGCAATTACACACATTGTCCTGTCCAGCATGGCCTTACCACGCCCAACGTCAGGGGTTTGATTCCCACTGAGGCCAGGCTGATGCTGAGAATGTACACACTATAATTAGACACATTGAGGACAGACGTCCACCAAATGACACTTGATTATGATTGCACTCGCATACACACACACACACACACACACACACACACACACACACACAAACAGACAGACTGGCTATTGTGAAGAGCATATTGACGGCCTCACATACAACCACACACACAAATACAAAACCAACAGACGGGTAACCCACTCTCATAGACACACATTACAGACAAATACACGAGCGAGAGAGAGAGAGAGAGAGAGAGAGAGAGAGAGAGAGAGAGAGAGAGAGAGAGAGAGAGATTTATTATTTATATATATATCCATACTGTATGCATCTATGTGTGGAGCCATCACAGAACTCTATCAGTGAATGTGTCTGCACGTACGTAATCACACACACGCACACACGCACACACACAGGCACACACGCACACACACACACACACACGCGCGCACAGGGGGACTGACCAGGGCACAGAGCAGGTCCACGGCCTCCAGGATGAGCTCCTGGTGTCCGATGCGGGACACGCCCAGCTCCTCCAGCTCCCCGTGGCTGATCCTCAGCAGGCGCTCCCCACACACGCCGCCGCGCTCAAACACACACACGTACTGCTGCAGGCAGTCGTCCAGACCTGCAACGCACACACATAGAGACATGAACCCACGTACGACACGCATAGAAACAGAACCACAAACACACACACACACACACACACACACACACACACACACACACACACACACACACACACAGACATCAACACACATACACACACATATAAACATAACCACGAAACCACACACATACACGGATGAACATACATAAAAAGACATACACACAGATATAAACATAACCACAAACACACACACACACACAGAAATTAACACAGACGAAAGACACAAACACACACACACACACACACACACAAACACACATGAACTGCTACAGTTCATACACACCTGCAACACATAGCGATTGACAGAGAAACACACACAAACATAGAGATAATACACACAGAAATGCACACACATGGAGATAATACACACAAAAACACACTCTCATAGGCTCACACACACCTAGAGATAATAAACAGAGAACAACACACACACACACAGCCACACACACACACACACACACACACACACACACATATAAGTACTTCTGCTGACAGTTGTTATAACTGCAAAACACACACTTAAAGACATAAAACACAGAAAAAAAAAATATATATAACACAAAAAAAAATATGACACAAGAACATAACACATAGACACACACAAACACACAGGGGTGCAGAGTAGGTCCACGGCACAAACACACACAAATACATCAAGACACACAGAACACACAAGAGTGTATGCACACAAAACAAACAAACACACAACACAGAGATGCAGCAGGGTACACATATACACAGAAATAAAAATGTCTACACAATACAAACCCAGCAACACACACAGGCAGCAAGGTACACACATACACAGATACACAAGCACATCAACATTCAGATACACATACATCATGGTGCACACACAGAAACACAAACACACATACATAGAACCAAAAAACACCCACACACACAGATGAATATACAGATATACAGTGGGAAGAAATATGGCTGAAAAACATCCAAAAATGCTTACTTATGCACATAACAAACTACAGTGAGGAAAACATTATTTACAGCCCGAAATGAGACGCATGTTACATTAGTCTGTGAATACTTATGTGAATAAATATACCACACTTTACTTTGAGAGGTTTCATTAGCCTTGTGTACTTGATGAACTCTGGATGCCAATTTAGGTGGCTGTGTTTGTGTGTTGTATCATTTTTTATGTGTGTGTGTGTGTGTCTAGAAGGGTGTGTGTTTTTGTGTGTGTGTGTGGGGGGGGGTGTTAGTGTATATGCAGACTAAAGCTGCACCACACAATTATAATTCCCAAATAAAGAGCAACAAAGAGGCAGACACATACACATGCACACGCACGCGCACACACACACACACACACGCACACACAAACATACACACACAGACACACACAGATATGAGGATTGAACATTGATTTTCCCTGCCTGGAGTCAGAGCACCATAATACACTAATCTATCATCACCAGAGAAAGAGAGATAGGGAGAGAGATAAATGAGGAGGGAGAGAAAGAGCGAGGGAGAGAGACAGAGAGGGAGATAGTGAGAGTGATAAACAAGGAGGAAGAGAGACAGAGAGAGGGAGAGGGGAGAGAGAAAAGTAAGAGACGGAATAAAGAGTGGGAGGGAAGGGATAGAGAGTGAGATAGAGAGTGAGATAGAGAGAGAGAGAGAGAGAGAGAGAGAGAGAGAGAGAGAGAGAGAGGGGCATGGGAGAGAGAGAAAAATTGAGAGAGAAGGAGGGGTAATAGAATAACACAAGAAAGAGAGAGAAAAAAACAAATTGAACTGCAGCTGCAAACTATCTCATACACATACCCACATACACACACACACACACACACACGTCGACAGATAAACAGTCGTAGGGTACCGTGGTTACAGAACATGGCTCTCAGTTCAGTGACTTCCGACGCTGGCCTCGCCCCCTGGGGCTCTCCGCCGGGCCCGCCTCCTTCACCATCTCCCAGGATGCACTATGGCTGCTTGCTTCGCGGCCCGCCACTAGTCCACTGGCCACTAATGCGGACACTCGACGGCCCCCCGGCAGGCTCGGTTATCCTTGAACGACCGTATGGCCCGGGCACTATGGTATCATCACCTCTAGGGGGGATTCTGACTTGGAGGCGATCAGTCATAAGCCCACAGATGGTAGCTTCGTCCCATTGGCTCCTCATCCAAGCACGCACACCACATGTCTGAACCTGCGGAGCCTCTCATACTGGGCTGGAGTAATACTGCACCAACACAGTAGGGGAAGACAAACCTGTCTCACGACGGTCCCAAACCCACGTCACGTTCCCCTATTAGCGGGTGAACAGTCCAAAGGCACTGTGTAGTCTGCTTCACAACGACAGGAAGAGCCGACGTCGAAGGATCAGAAAAGCGGCGTCGCTGTGAACACCTGGGCGATTATCCCCGTGGTAACTTTTCTGACACCTCCTGCTTCTAAACCCGAAACATCAGAAGGATGTTTTGGGAAGTCTGTACTGACTGGAAATCCAGATCAAGCGAGCTTTCAGCCCTTCTGCTCCAGAGGAGTATTTTCTGTCCTCCCTGAGCTCGCCTTAGGACACCTCAGCGCCCCCGTCAAAACTCTCTGTCTCTGTCCCCGGGACGGGTTGGCAACAAGACCCCGCTTGGGGCTCTCCTCCCCCACCTCACAGTGAGCGGGAAAACCATGAGCGGAGTGGTCTTATAGTGGTCAATATTTATCAGCCGAGCGAAAATATGAGATCCTCCTGTGATCTCACACACACACACACACACACAATACAAGCACATACACATAGCTGCAGACACACATAACAGACACACAAACACACAATAGAGATATATGTATATATATATATATATATATATATATATATATATATGTTATGTCCATACCATATGCGTCAATATACAGAGCATTCTAGTGAAGTATCAGTGAAGTCGATGTGTGATCTCGTATGATTTGTCATCACTTATCTCCAATGTTGTGCGACCTCTTGTCTTCTCTGCATATACGATACCTACACACATGTTGGCTAGCTGGTGTGTGTGTGTGTGTGTGTGTGTGTGTGTGTGTGTGTGTGTGTGTGTGTGTGTGTTTGTGTATGTGCGTGTTCATGCGCCCGGCCAGTATAGAAACGCATGATTCACGTGTGACTCACACTCAACTCCCACACTTGTGACACTTTTCACAACGTTTAGGGAGCCAAACTCCCACAAACTCTCTCAAACACACACACAGACAAGGGAACACACACACACACGCACACACACTCTCACACGCACGCATGCCAGCACACACACTCACACACGCACGCACGCCAGCACACATGCACGCAGGTACGCAGACAGACACACCCTGGAACACACACACACACATGCACGTGCACACACACGCACACACACACACAGAAGGGTAATAAAAGTGGATTTCGTAGCAACTCTGGGGACTCAACCAGGACCTATAAAATATTTGTCCCTCCCAGCGGACTGTTTGTGTGTTTGTGTGATTGTGTGTTTGTGTGTGTGTCTCCTTGAAGTGTGCCTGTGACAATCAAAGTTTGACGAAGTGGCGCGTGTGTGTGTGTCTCTCTCTCTCATTTGTATTCGGAGGCTGGCAGTTATGAGAAGGGTGTTTACTGCCATAAGTCTGTCGGTTAATATCAAAGTGCATTCTGGGAAAGTCTGGTTTCCTTGGCGGTGGTGTGTGTGTGTGTGTGTGTGTGTGGGGGGGAGGGGGGGTTGTGGGTAGGCACTAGACAAAATAAAAAGCAAGGGCATAGTATATAAAAAACTTAACTTAAGAATCCTAAAGAATATCTAATGCCAAGGCCACAGAGATGTGGTGTCCTTCAGAAGTGAGGTTCATATATTCTTTAGGAGAGTATACATTAAAAATCATTGGGTCGCCCGGTATACAGACGGGTTGCAAAAGATTGCTGACATAAAAGGTATACATTTTCTGTTGCCGGTGTTATTTATAAACAAAATTGCATCATTCTAGTTGTGGGAAATCGCTGACTTATAAGCTATACATTTTCTGTTGCCTGTGCTTTTGATAAAAAAACATTTAAACGTTTTGAAAGGTCTCATGAAGGTCCTGTATCTACGAACACACTGCCTAAGGATTTGTAGCCACAAGCAACTTCTAACTGCTTAGTGTGGTGCGCACACGTTCACTGGGACATTGAGGTTACAAACAGATGTTGACTGGGTTAAGCATATGTGAAAGCAGATGTACAGAAATGTAAGAAGCATAAAATAAAATAAATAAAAAAGGCTCACAGGTTGAAAATGTTTGGGAACCACTGATTTTGAACATCACCCTGCGTTTTTATTCAGCCTGTGGGGAAATAAACTTGTTTTAACACTCTGTATATCTTCTGTGTACAATTGCTATTCCATTGCTACCTTCACATCATTGACATTCAACGGCAAGTTGGAACCAACTCTCCTGGGAGATGAAAATGGAAAACTTCAATAACGAAACAACAGCCAGTGATATTGCCCTTAGCCAAGTAGGTTAAATTATTCATGAATGTACTACTCCAACACCGAGGGCCGTTTATCAGTCTGAGGGGCGATAATTTAATATCACAGTTTATCATCTCTCATGGCCTGGCGTTGAGTAATCATTCATTATTATGGCTCAGCACTCCGTTCTGAATCTTAAATTATCAACATAATCAAACATATAAGCTTTGAAATATTAAACAGGTTTCCGAACAGCCTGTTTTATATTGGTTATTTTGTTTACTAACATGTTACACTACATCTCTGTGAATGTTATTCACCTAGTTTCAGAGCTGCCAACTCTCACGGTTTCACCGTGTGACACACGTTTTTGCCTGCTTACACATGCGCACACGCCACACATCCACTTTCTCACAGCAAAAAAAAAAAAAAACACGCGTCCGTCCACCCCCCGGACGGTATGCATTACAAGATTCTACAGAATTTCATGCCAGCGAAAACCCAAAAGTCTGCCCTGTAGCTTGAATTCTTCTGTCACGTGGCGGGAATATTTACACAATTACTTTAATTATCTACATTTTCATAAATGCCTCAATTCTAACACCCACTTACCCTCTTAAGTGCTAGAATACAATTATTTATCCATTTTTGAAAAGGAATACAAATAGATGGGGATAGTTTCAGGCAGGCCGAACGTCAAGCACGCACACCCCTGGTCAACAATTAAGCAACGAATGTCGATCCTTCGGGGTCTTACGAGTGTTTTAAAAGCTCAACTGCACACGCTTGCTTATGTTATTGACTGTATTGTAAACTAAAAAGCTAGCTAACTCACTAACTACAGCAAAGTTTATCCATAACACCCCCCCCCCCCCCCCCCCCCCCCCGTCAACAATCCCATTTGCTGGTTTTTACACCGCAGAACCCAAAATGTCCCCGGATTTTGTCTCAGAAATCTGGTCACCTTACCCTAACAGCTAACTATAAAAGTTAGCCACACTACAAAGCCAAGCCACACTACATTGGGTAGTTACACCCTAGGGATGCTAAATTGACAACGTAATTCAGCTCTAACCCTAGCTAACCATAAATGTAGCGCCATTTATGCATTTGTAGTTAAACCCTGAGGGATGCTGCTAACACTACAGGGGGTCATCCCTATGTTCCCCGGGTCCTATGTTCCCTGCTTTGTATGTGACCGGGGAGCGAATGTGTTTTTCGTAGGCGGAATCCGGAAGAATCATGAATATTAGGGTTACGGTTTGGGTTAGGGTTAGGGTCACGGTTATGGTTATGGTTATGGTTAGGGTTAGGGTTAGGAGTTAGCGTGCGAGTTTGTCGTGACCGGGGAACATAGGACCCGGGGAACATAGGTACGCTCCCCACTACAGTTAGCTGTCGCAAGGTCACATATCAACACAAGCCTGTTGACCTGAGAATGTTTCTGTGAATCTGAACAATACATCACACTGCATAGAGGTCATACACACAAACACGTGCACTAACAATTTCTCTCTCACACACACACACACACACACACAAAATATCACATTTCTCTCTGTCACCTAGACACACCCCAGAGACCCAGCATGAACCAAATACCATAGCAGGGCGTGTGTGTATGTGTTTGTGTTTATCTGTGTGTGTGTGTGTGTGTGTGTGTGTGTGTGTGTGTGTGTGTGTGTGTATGTGTGTGTGTGTGTGTGTGTGTGTGTGTGTGTGTGTGTGTGTGTATGTATGCATGAGTAAGTAACTGCCAGAGTGGAGCCTTCTGTTCAGAACGTGCACATGCAATGTGTGTGTGTGTGTGTGTGTGTGTCTGTCTCTCAGCTGTTCTGCACAGACGGCCTGAGTTGAACAGCATCCACCATCCGCCCAAAAACACACACACACACACACACACACACACACACACACACACACACACACACACACACACACACACACACGTCACTTCCCAGTTGTAGAACTGTTTATAAACACATATTAAGGGTCTATGTTTGAAAGTGTGCAACACAGATCCCTCCCCAGTGAGCTACGGCTGCTCTTCAGCCTGGCTGACCAGTCCCACCGCGGGAGTAAATCTCTGCTTATATAGATGCAATAAGTACGCCGGCAGACACCAGGATGGATGGCTGGCTGTCTCGAGCATGCCTTGACAGGCTTTATGGGATGTTTGGCTGTTTGTTTTATGGCCACTTTAGGTTTTGAGGCGGTCATGGCGACGGTGGCCTGTGCGTGTGTGTGAAGTCAATTAACTTTGGCTTTAACTAACACGGCTGCCGCTTCTTTGCGAGGGTGAAGGCAGGGCTGTGGGGAGAAACCCCTGTTTTATGTTGAATGTTGAATACCGTCTGAATTTCCTCAGAGTCCCCTGCTACTTATAGTCTCCGGTCTTTGTTATTGTGACCCTGGCATCCTACTTTTATTTTGATCATATTATACGTGATATTATATAATATTGTATGCATATGATAATCATCCTCAAATTTCGATTTTTGTCTTATTATTTTTATTTATGTATATGTCATCATCATGATGATGATCATGACAATGATCATTCTTTGTTGTTAGTATTTAGTGAATATAAAAAAAAACCGGTGGAAAAGATCATGGCTGTATGTGGATGCAGTCGATTAAAGAAAGCTAATTGTAGCACACACGCACGCACACACACGCACGCATTCACATACGCACACAAACCCAAAATACAGATTTAATATTTGTGTGTGTGCTGCTATGGGCTCATTGTAAAACACTTAGCTACACTAGAATCGAACAGTCTGTCAGAAGGGCCCCCCACTTAGGGCTGGGGGGCAGATAGTCGTCAAGTGTCTTGCTATGTTGCTAACATAATCACATAATCACTTTCACACCCACGGAAAGTTCTGCTCGTTACGTAAACGTAATGTGTGACTTTTAAATCAGGTGTTTTCTTTCTCTTGTGCTGAAGCAGATCAAAGTGAACACACGGTGACCACCAGGCGTTGAGCTGACAGCTGGTCGGAGCAGAGATGTGTTATCTCTGCGTGGCGGCTCATCCATTCACACACACACACACACACACACACACACACACACACACACACACACACACACACACACACACACACACACACACACACACAGACCAGCAATATACCATCAAGTTATTCTCGTCCATTGGATAAAAGTAGAGACAATCAATTCAAGACTGCATGGACGCCGGTTAATTTAAAGGGTAATGTTCTTTTTTTTCTTTCAGTAAGCTGAAATCGAGGTGTTTTCTCATATAGACGCCTAAAGGCCACTTGTCGAGGTGGAAACTGTGATGATGTTGGGCCAAAGGGAATCCCCGTACTCTGAGGTGCACATAGCTGCCCTAGAGCGAGCGCTACGGAACAGGTTTGAATGCTGCAACAGGGAAAACGATTTTCTGTCAAAAATACTTCAAAAAAGATACACACGTGTAACGATACAAACGATACGCGCGCACACGCACGCACGCACGCAGACAGACAGACACACACACACACACACACTCCCAAACAAATGATGTCATGTTATTGATGTATCCATGCATGTACACTGTGTGTGTGTGTGTGTGTGTGTGTGTGTGTGTGTGTGTGTGTGTGTGTGTGTGTGTGTGTGTGTGTGTGTGTGTGTGTGTGTGTGTGTGTGTGTGTGTGTGTGCGTGCGTGCGTGTGTACTGTCCTCTGTCCAGCCTACCTTTCATCCAGTCCACCACCTGACTCGTGCTCCATTTGCTCACCGGCTCCATCACGAGCGCCATCGAGAAAACTTTGCGAGGTATGCCCCTCACTCCGCGAGGCGTCCGAACTCAACAGATCAATCCGGGGTGACTCGGGGTCGTGTTACCGGTACGGTCCGTCCAGCGCAAGTCCACTTCCTATCTCTCCGTAACGGGAGTCTCGTCTTGTCCGACCCCCCCAACCCCACCCCCCCCCCACCCCCGCACCCCACGTTAGCGCAGAGCCGTTACAGCCGCGAGCAGCAGAGCGCGGGACAGCCCGGGCGCGCGTGTCGTGGAATTCGGTACATTCCTCAGCCCGAGCCAGGCTGACATGTGTCGCCTCCGTAGCCTCTGCTGCTACTGCTGCTGCTCTCGCCCGCGCTCTCTTAGTCTCCCCCCTCCCTCCCTCCTCCTCTCCCTCTCTCACTCTCTCTCTCCCTCTCCCTCTCTCTGTCGTGCGAACCCTCCCTTTCTCTCCACGCGACAGCCCGGTGATTCCGCGAGGTGCATGCAGGTCCGTGGCACTGATGACGCTCAGGCGAAGGATGGAAAAGTCACACCACCGAGAGGACCACTTCAGCATCCCCGGTGTCATCTCTCTCTCTCTCTCTCTCTCTCTCTCTCTCTCTCTCTCTCTCTCTCTCTCTCTCTCTCTCTCTCTCTCTATCTCTCTCTCTCTCTCTCTCTCCCCCCCACTAGCAAGGAGCGAGAGTGAGAGTGTGAGGTATGATTAAATCGAGCACGCGCCCCGTGGGTGGTAATCCGCGGGAGCGTGTTTCCCCTCGTGAGTAGTAGGCGGAATAAAAAGCATTCCCTGTTGACGGGCGATCGGTGCGTTATTCGTGCGCATTAGCTGGACGTGTAGGTGTGTGCGCATATAGGCATTTGTGAGTGTGAGTGAGTGAGTGAGTGAGTGAGTGAGTGAGTGAGTGAGTGAGTGAGTGAGTGTGTGTGTGTGTGTGTGTGTGTGTGTGTGTGTGTGTGTGTGTGTGTGTGTGTGTGTGTGTGTGTGTGTGTGTGTGTGTAGGTTTCTGCGTGTGTTTCTGTGTTTGGTTTCACTCGTATTAATGCACAAATAAACTATACAATGAGACCGACAGATGATACAAGATATAAGCTCCTCCCCATTAAGTTTGGTTTATCCTAGATGTGTTTGGGGGGACGTTTGAGGTTTAAAAGGGTAAACTAGTTGTTCCATTGGCCCCTAGTTCCATGGTAGGAGATATAGCTGTAAAATTTACAGTGACCACCCCCTCCATGCACACACACACACACACACACACACACACACGCGCGCGCGGCGTACCTGGCGAGGCCAGTGTTTGTTGCGTCATGTTCTCTGTAGCCACAAGGGGGCAGGGGGGCTCATTAAAGATATGACTTAAACCACCACAGGGATTCATATATATGTACGTGTTGTTTATGTGTGAATTATTTAAAAAGTGGATTTGGCCTCTATGTAATCTATATTTTAAATTACATACATTAATAAATCATTTATATGGGGGGGGGGGGGGGGGGGGGCATTTTTACAAATCATTGAACATTAAAATGTTTACAATTTACAAGACACAAGTTGACCCCTAAAAGTAATAATAATTATGAGACAAAAACCTCTCATTAATTCCCCATATAGAATAAAATCGGAAAAAAAGGATCCACTTAATTTTAAAAAGTGTGTTGGTCCCTGGGAGATCTTGGATCCTGTGTGCAGCATTCAGTTGCTGTTGTTGCTGTTACATGTCATAGTTCATATAGTCTGGATTAAGTTATTCACATAATAGATTAAACGCATATGTCCAAACCATAACTGAATTTCAGAACCCTAATCCTACAACTGTATGTCATAACAGTAAGGATTAATCCTATCCTATCCCTACTTGTTTTAATACATTTTTGATAATACAAAAACTACAGTTCCTTTGCAAGAAGCACTTTGCCTGCCTATAATCTACTTTATTACACTTTTGTTTCTATATTTGTTTTTATTTTGCCTAACATTAAATACAGATTTTATATTCCTTTCATTCATCTTACATATGGATATTAATGTACTTAGCAGGACTACTGTAGTTTGTGGAACTGAATCTTTCTTTCTAAAAGCCTTTTTGTTTCCTTTCCGAGTTGTTTTCATTCTCACGGATCGTGAGAATGAGGAGTTCCCCTTTTTGTTTGGACTAATTCCTTTTGCTTCTTCATTTACAGCACAAAGACATTTTAACACCTTTTGCGAACTTTCATGACCTTTGGCCATGATTTTATTTTCTCTAACATGCATGTTTATATCCTTTATTTGATTCATGAACATGAACATGTTATATGAACACAATATTCTGCATAACCCCAGAAATTATTTTTTCTTGGTTCCTGTGATAGGAGCGGGACGATGTGATGAGGTACAATAATCGACACAATGTTCATGTTGCTTACAAGTTTATGAGTTAAGATTAATTTACACAAACCTAGAATTGGAATGATCACCAATAGTGCACTTCAGTCATTTACTAATCTAAAGATAAATGATTTAGCCAGCTTTTACTCCAAACAATAGCTCACTCGATGCCATAAATTGTTAGATTTTTGTTGTAAACTAAGTTCACCCCTTTTATTAAAGGGGTGATATTATGCTTTTTCGGTTTTTCCCTTTGCTTAAGAGTGTTTATAGCATGTTTAAGGTCTACTAAGTGAATGAAATCAAAGTCTGAGCCAGGAGGAGTTACTCGCGCCCACCGAGAACACCCCTCATTAAGTGCCTGAAACACCTTGTTTGCGCTCAGCATTTACTGCCATGACAACCTGACGTCAGACTCTGCAGGGGGAAGTGCGGAATGCAGAAATCTGGCCTCCCGGCTGCTTAGCCACGCCCTCAAACAAAGCTGTTTACAGCGGTGGCTGGTGGAGTACGACCCATGGTTTTCGCATAGGTTAGTCCTTACAGACGAGGCAGTCCCTACATTGTTGGCCCAACCTGGACCTTCAGGATCACAACAAGTATTGTAGCAACCGTGGGCGTGGTCACCGTGTTCTGTGTTCTGCCTGCTGCAGGGGACAGGCATCCCAACCAGGGGGGAAGGCTGCGCCACACCGGAGCAGCCACCGGCAGGGGACCCAGCGGCCTGCCCGTCAGCGCCGGCCACTGGAACACTTGGACTGTGCAATGGGTGTTAAGGTGGGGGCTGTGTAGCGACCATGGGCGTGGTTGCCGTGTTCCGTGTGCCACAAGGGATTCTGTTTTTTTTCCCTGTTTTACCCCACCCTGGTTAGGGTTAGTGTCAGTGAGATGTTCATGGTGATCTGTTGAGCCATTGTGTTTGGTGGGGTTCTGTGTGTGCGTCAATAAAGGCAACTCTCACAGTCGTGCTGTGTATGGGGGGCGAGAGTTCTATAACTGCTTAATCTGGGCTCCCGTCTCGTCCTTCCCGTGTTGCTCGCCACAGTATGCACACAGTGAACGAGTGTTCACAAGTTGGTCGTAGCTGAGCTGTACACCCAGTGCATTAATACATTACTCAACGTAACACATAGTAATCAACAGGAGTTGTTTCATTTTATTTTTTTATCACTTTTCAAGGGCTAGATACATCACTCCGAAAAACAACAGAACATTAAAGAAAAAGTGCAAAAGTTAAAAGTGCAATGTATTTAAATTTGGCAGAAAGCTAAAGTAAACATAAAAGTCTTCAGTCTTGTTTAAAAAGTGGTCAAAGTTAATGTTTCGTGTTTACTCTGGGGATAATTAACAGATCTGGTCTCAGAGAAGATCTCAGTGGTCTAGAAAGAAGGCTTATGTAGTGCAAGCATATCAGTTACATACTTTGGCCGTAAACCATGTACAGATTTATAAGTGAGCAGCATGATTTTTCAATCAATTCTCTGACCTACAGGGAGCCAATGTAACGGTGTAAGAATCGGTGTAATGTGTTAAAAAAAAAACTCTAGCAGCAGCGTTCTGAACAAGCTGTTGTTGAACTCTTGCAGCAGTGTTCTGAACAAGCTGTAGTTTAAATCTAGCAGCAGCGTTCTGAAAAAGCTGTAGTTGTCTTACAGGTTTTTTTGGAAGACCTGTAAGGAGACCATTGCAGTAATCAAGCTTACACGTTTTTGTAAGTCTTGAGTGGCCATGAGCCCTCCAAGTCTTGCTATGTCGAAATGTAAATCTGAAGCCTTTCTGTTTTAGCATAAATACATTTTTTAGCATGAATAAGTTTTAGCATGAATAAAGAGGGCCCTAAGATCGAACCTTGTGGGGTTCCACATGTCACGTTGGTTTGTTCTGATACAAAGTTGCCAATGGAAACAAAATAGTTCCTATGTTGTAGGTAGGACCTAAACCAACTTCAGACTGTGCCTGAAAGCCCCACAGTTTTCTAACCTGTCCACAAGTACTGTATGGTCCACAGTGTCGAATGCAGCACCGAGGTCTAGTAGCATTATTATTGAGTTTGTGTTCAGCCGCATGTCGTTTACAACTTTAATAAGGGTGGTCTCAGTGCTGTGAAGAGGTCGAAATCCTTGAAGTTGAATCCTGAAGTTGCAGGAGGAGAACTTTCTCAATGCTTTTATTTATAAAAGGTTGATTTGATATTGGTCTGTAGTTGTTAATAATAGAGGCATCTAGGCTCCGCTTTTTTATATAATATATATTAACTATAACATCAATACTAAGGTTCTTTCCTCACTTTCCCTACCTCTTCATCTTCCCTCTCTCCCTCACAGTAACGACCGCGTTCTTACGCGTTCATCGTTTCCTTTTCAATTTTAAGTTTCATTTAATTTGATGATGTGACGTGCTAGCAATATTAACCATTTTTCTAACATACACACACACACACGCGCGCGCACGTGCGTGCTTGGTGTGCATGGACATAGCCACAGAAAATGTATGTTTAGTACATGGTCTAAAATAAAACCCTCAAAATATTCATGCATAAAATTATCTTCTTACAGATCTTACATACACATACATGTAGAACTTCAACTTGAAATAATCTTACAAGAACTTACCAGAGAATACCAGAGAACTATGTACAGTCAACACCAGCTTGACTAATACATTATGAACCAAATCTCCTTACAACTGGAGTGACAGGTCTGATGGCCCTCCCTCGCCCCTAATTACTATTGGACAGGTGCCCATCTCCAACCCCTTAATACTAACATTATTGGGTCAAATCTAAATGTAAACAAAATTTGGGGGTGGTTGAGAGCACTTGTCAATCAACGTTACCAATCTAGCTAGGACCACCATTGATTGGCCAAACCTGCTGTTCCCATGTCACAACGTCATGACATTTCTAATTTCTTCAGCTTTTATTTTGTAGCGAGTAATGAACTGCAAAGGGAAAATGTATCAAAGTAAAAATATACATTTTATTGAAGAAAAGTAGAAATGTAAATACTCAAGTGAAGTATAAATCCCGAAAAAACTAGTACAGTAACGTATTTCTACTTTGTTACTAAACACCACTGTATTCATGTGTTTATAATCATGAAATATGACATAGTGATATGATTGTAAAGTCTAGTGCAGTGTAACAGTGATATAGAAAAAAAATCTTCTGTGAACAAGAATTTTATTTATAATACAATTTGTATTGAAGAAAACAGCAGTTTCAGATTAATCTTCTAAATTAGATGCAAAAAAGTTCACACTACAAATTATCTTTTAGTTATTAATTATCCATCATAAAACTTGATTCTTATACAAACCCTTTGATTAATATTAACTTTTAGCAATGGTGCTAATAATATAAAATTACTATACGATTACGATAATGCAAAATTACGATTTTCACTATAAGTCATTTAGCAGTCACGGCGTACAGTGAATAGGCCTTCATCACAGAGGTGTAATGGACTACTCAAGTGTTGCAGACACTTAATTACATCTGTATACCACCTGGATCCATCATAGTTTTCTCTATCAAGATGCAATGGCTAATGTATGCAGTATTTGTTTTTCTTCCTTTCGTTATACAACAGGGCCCCGTTTCCTGAAAGCACCGTTAGCTTAACAACGTCGTTAAAACCCTTGTACGATCATCACAGAGTTTTCAGACCATTTCCCGAAAGCATCGTCGTTAAAACCCTCGTAGCTAACGACGGCTCCAGGGGTACTCGTAGAGCACTAAGATGCATCGTTACTATAGCCTCAGTGGAGTCACCAGCTGGACATTCCGTGTATTGGATGTGTTTTATTAAAACACGTCATCCAATACCACTGAATGTCCAGCTGGCGCTATTTCGCAATACCCCAAAAACAGTGGTTCCCGCATATATATTACTCGTAGACTACTGTTAGATTTAAACAGCAAAGACAGAGACATGTTAGAAGTCAACAAAAATTCCAATTCCAAAAATACATGCGCAGTCGAAATGTACCGATCAAACGCCACGTCGCAAGGCAACCTTATCACAAGGCATATAATAAAATCAAATGATTCCATTGCTCGTGTGGGAGGTCGCTTGCGAGCTGCACTTGCTGTCTCCCTCTGATTTTAATTCAACCATCGTGGTTAAAATGTCCTCAATGACAGAAGACATACTGTAGGCTACATGAATCATGCTGAGACCAGCGGGTGTCAGAGAATTTCTGCAGGCGTTTTTTGTTGCAATTGTTTGCCATAAAGCACTGTAGGCGCGTCGATGAGGCTGTGATGAAGTTCACTATTTATTGGACCGTGTCTAGACAGTTACAAACATCCCTGACCTTAGTGGAGTGCACAATCGCCAAGTTGAGAGCGTGGTTTCTCCAGTGAACGTAGACTGCTGCGGGAAACTGCTGCGATGCGTGCCTTTCCCGCTTACATTGCCCGCACCATCATACCCCTGCCCAACAATATGGGCAGGAATTGATCTAGACCAGCAACTGCAATAGCCGTGTCAATGCCTCTGCGTTTGAATGATAATGAATGAATGGAACGTCGCATTTTTAATGTTGACACCAAAGTTTCTAGACAAGTGCTTGGCGCGCCAATCACTGAATGAATGAATTAAACCTTCTGCGGAATCAGAGAAAGTCTGCCCTCTTTGCGGCGCAAAGCATGTTTCAGAAATCAGCACATTTAAATAAATGCTATATACATGCTATTTTTTATTTTTGTAATATCAAATTATTTCAGGGGAGAAAATGCCGTGAAACAATGTAGGCCTACGCACGGTGCGTTCGGGATTAGGACTGATATAGCATATATCGGCCTAAACCTAATCAATTGTGTTTTAATATTTGTAGCATTCATATTAGTCTATTCTTTTCGTAGGCTACTCTGCTGTTGGCCTTGATGGGGAGATATTTTTTTGCTGCCACAAAATATAGTCAACATTCCTGCGTCTCCCCCTCCTACCGAGCCCATTTCAGCACCGTGTCAGTGGACAGCTACAATCCTACGACGTCGTAAGAGCAGAGCACGCTTAAGAGAAGTGTTAAGAGGAGTTTCGGGAAACGCTCGGAAAAAAGTAACGATGCATCGTAAGATCCATCGTACGATGGATCATACGAGCGTGGATCCATCGTTATCGGGAAACGGGGCCAAGGTCAATAATCTCTATATGAATTGAAATATTCCAAGTAAATAAATAAATGGAGTTTTCCATTGTCTAGTTGTTGTTTGTTGTTGTGGCTAGACTGATGGATCCGGAAAACCTTGGGCAGACCAATCATGTGGGACTTGGTTGGTCTAGTAGAGGTGAACACAGGTGTATCTCATCTCAAGTGAGTTCCACCTGTTTTTGCCTCTTACTGTTAGACCTCTGTGATATATAGGCCTATTCACATACCTCACATCATCAAGGAGCAGTTATAGGTTAGACATTTTACTCTACCAATACCAAGTAACACATTACATTTCCTATTGAATGCTTTAGAATAGCAAAAAAGTTTAATTTCAAATTAACAATGACCATAGTTTCCACTTTTAAGTGAGGCCTTGATACAATAATAAGCTATAGAGCTATGCAAAAAAGCGATAACGTTGTTTGGCATACGCACACAAGTGTCACGGACAGGCTTTGCACACCCGATCTGGAACATATCTTGGTGAACTTCACCCTTGTTATAGTGATGGCGGTCTACATACCTTTACATGCTAATGACTGGTTAGCACTTGAGCTAATAAACTCAGCTATTGGCAAACAACAGAACTCCCACCCTGAAGGAGTCTTCAATGTCGCAGACAAACCTCAGGTTAGTTCTCCCCAGATTTCATCAGAAGTTGAAACGCCCAAGTGGGGGTCAAAACCCATGAGACAGTGGCCGTTTCTCAATACCACGTACGTGAACTACAGACTCGCGGACTTGGAAGTGCGTACTTGGCAAGTCCGGACTTCCAAGTACAGACTTACGAGGACGCGAGTACGCACCTGCAATTGGAACAGCAGCGGACTCGATGACGTCACCACGTCAGCTCTGTTAACTGTGCTTTACGGCCTCATGTAGGCATATACTACTGAACAATATAAACAAATTATATAAAACTATTTGTTATATATGTAAAATGTTCCTATATATAGACTATTATTATGGCTTACATACAATTTTAAAACATGGGAATGCGAAATGCATCCTGGGATATTTAACGGTCCCAAGTCCACACAAGTCACCTCTGATGCATCCTCGGTAGAACGGCCTCATCGAGAACGCATCGAGAACACTTCCGGGTTCTACGACTGTACTTGCGTACTTGGAATTGGAACAGTACTTGGGCTACGACTGATGACGTTTCACGAGAACGCAAGTACACAAGTACAGATGAGAATGCTAATTGAGAAACGGCTAGTGTTTACACCAATGTCGACAATGCATACAAATACAAATCAACACCAGAGGGGTATTCCATCAAAGTCGCTAACGAAAGCGGCACTTAGTTGATTAAGCCCAGTTAGTACTAGCGCCAACTTCCACTTGAGGCTCAAGCCGTTCCATCAACGCAGTTCAGCCGCGCCTTGGTCAGGCTAGTTCAAGCCAGGCTAACGTTATCCTGGATTACACGCATTCACAAGATATGTAACTAGCCCATAACCGCGAATGTCGAATCATGCGATCAAATGTCCGAAAAGGACCGAGAGGGATCTTTTCCAGTGGCGAACAGAAGCTGCTTGTGGAGGTCTATGAGGAGTACAAGCATATAATAACTCAAAAAGGGAACACCGTAACCATTAATAGAAACAGAGAGGCTGCCTGGCACAAAAATTGGCGATCTGTTGAATGCATAAGTAGTATTAAGTTAATTTTAATTTAATATTGACCATGGATTTGAAAGCAGGGAGGAGTCTTGAGTTAACGTGTCGGACTTGTACCCGGTCGTCCGGGGTTCATTCCCCACGCAATTAGTAATATAGGTAGGATTACTAGAGAAATCAAAGAACTTTTCATGCCATTTATTTTCCATTTCTTTGAATATTCTTAATTAGGGAATTAATAAAATTAATATAGGGAATTACAAAATGAAGCCTACGCCAAGAATACAATGAATTACTCTGGACGTGAACTCAGGTAGCGCGTATCACAGTGCAAGTGCTAGACCATTCACCCAACCGCTGATTCCTGGTCATGCTATAATACATAGATTTGTATAAAAATGTGTTGAAAAAATAGCCACAGTAACAATAGATAGCAATTCATTGAATCATTTAATTTGCATCATTTAATCTTAGACCCTTAGTGAAAATATATGCTGTTTGTACTTCATATTTGTACATTTGATGGATTTCTCTGAAACACTGCTCACGTTAGCCTGACAGTTAACCTGCTACCGACCAGGTTAGTTTGGTCGGATAAGTTGCCATGGATACTTAGCGGAGATTCCCTTAAATCACGTTAATGGAACGCAACTCTAGCTGAAAGAAGCCCGGCTAAGCGAAAGCTAAGCTAAGCGAAGCGAAATAAGCCTGGCTTTACGCTTATCTTGGTTGATGAAATACCCATCTGATGTACCCATTAACCAGATTGAGAAGGTGTTTTGCAATACAGCCTTAATGAGAGTTTAAACAAACAAAGCTGGCAAAGGGAACTGTTTCACTTTCCCTCCATAGAGACAGACCTCAGAGTCTCTAGTATAATCCCCTCCCCCCCCCATCCTCCAAGAATTTCTACGCCTTTTACTGGTCTGGTCTCTCTCCGGGGGGTCCGTCCTCCACGGTGAGCCGTAGATGCTCACCCATTGGGTGCTCCTGGGTGTCCAGGGCCTGCCGGAGCGTCTCCCAGAACAGGTCTGGGTGTGCGTCTGCGCGGGACCAGCTCAGGTAGGTTTGTCTCTTCAGGAGCCTCCTCATGCGGTAGTACGGAGACAGCTGCTGCATGGGAATGTCCTCCAGGAACACCAGGATCAGCACGTCCTTCTGCTCGTCAAACAGACGGAAGCTGGGGAAATGGAAACGGGGAGAGTTGTTTTTTCATATATGTGAGCTGTTTAACCTTCAGGTGAAGGTTGGTCTGAGGAAGAAATACTTTCTTAATATACTCAAGTACTTTACTTGATTGTTTTTGACACATTTTCAACTTGCTACAACTTTCCATGCATTGATGTAACCAATCATTGATCAGCAAGTCAGTTATGAGAAAATGACCACGTGGCAATGTGGTGATTTAATCGTCCTTTAACCCTGATTGTTCAGAAGTAAGTCGCAGGAGCGGCCTACAGTCTAAATTGGGTCATGCAGAAGCAGGTGCAGTGGAGGCAAATATAGCTGGCCATTCCTAACAAATTACACCCAAATAATAGCTCTTAACTCTGACCTATAGCAGCTTCTACTTAAGGTTGTCAACACCAACTGGTAGTGGGTTACAAACTTCTGGCTTAGTAGTTAGATTGTTACCGGAGGATCGTATGGAAGAAAATTTACCTTACATTATTATGCTAACATATACTTTTCATCTGGCCTATATGCTATATAAAATAATAATGGTGAAGAAAAGCTTAAGAAGACAAGTCACCACTCCTCTCTAACTGTGGCATGGAGGGTGCCATAAGGTCTGTTGATTTACTTATCTGTGTTTACCCACTAAACGTAGAGGTCAAGGATCAGGGTGACCTGAGGCTAGTCTAGGGGCAAGGACAAGCCGGACACCCCATTCTAGTGTCGTACCTGTAAACATGGTGTGTACAGGAGATATTGTAAATAACAACATCCTCGATGGACAGAAAGGGAGATATAAGGAGGGGCCCGTGACTAGCTCTCCAGTTCTTTGTCAAACCAACTCGGCTTTGCTCTTACTTGTTCGCGAGTAAAAATAAAGTCTTTTGTCATTCTTGCTCCGGTCTCCTCGAATTCTCTTATTTAAGTTATAGTGTTAAATGCGGTTTATCTACCACAATCGTTGCATATGTGCCAACACAAAGGTTTAATTTAAGCTTTGGTCTGTTGCACTTTTCATTTGGAAGGAGGATGTATGAGGGTCGTGCAATAAGACCACAGGTACACATGTGAAGCTGATTTAATGAACAACCATATTCTGGTCATGCATGTAAACTCTGATTTCTTACCTGGCAACCTGGATCTCTCTGGAGCACCATTCACTCTCCAGGTAATCGCGACTGACCACACAGATGGTCTTCCGGCTGCCATAGATGGCATCTGTTATGTTTTCCATGATGGGTTTACCTGAAAGGCATTAGGCATTGAAAATACATTAAAATAATATTTGAAGTACGTTTATATCAATCATATGTAACAGGATCATTGTGTTATCTTTTATTTATATATTATTTTTTTACTTTTGTGTATGGGTAGTACCCCCTCAGGTAAAACAACAGAATGTAGCTTTGTTACGTCACAGTGCTAGAGAATGAAGGGCTAACATCAATAATAATTTATACGGCAACCAGAATAAACTTCTTAATTGCGACAATTCCAACCAGTAAGAATGCAGTTCTTCTGATCATTTCTTGTGCTGCCGCTCTCTGAGCTATAAATCCTATGAATTAGTAGGCCAGGGTCGCATGGCCCCCAAGTACATTAATTTTATCAATTGAAATAATTTATATTAGTCCTTATTCTAAAACCTGTTTATTATATACAACGTATATACTGTAGCTTTTACAGCCCTGTGGGTCCATTCTCTTACTAGCCAAACTGATCTTAGTTGCCAGTTGGCTAGTCAACTGGTATTAGGAGTCCAGCAGTCTGACGGTTCTAGCAGAGCTTCTTGGGCACAGAGCCTGGGCCGGAAACCAACAACTGTGATGGGCAGAGTTACGCCGTGCTACTTCTTTCGTTATGGTTATGAGATTCGAGTTTGTGTTGTGTTGTGACACTCGCCTACAGATCCCCACCACAAGAAATATGATTGGTTGAAATGAATCTAAAGAAAGGGAAATGCACCATTCTGAGTTTAAGATTAAGATTAAGATTAAGATACACTTTATTGTCCTTGAAGGAAATTTGTCGTGGACTCCATGCTGTCATATAAAGCTGCTTTACAATAATAACAGTACAGGTACAGACAATACATACATATAGGCCCCAGGCCACATATACACAGTATACAAGAGACATACACACCCACCCAAACCCTCCCTCGCCCACTGTATTATACCATGGGTCATGAATAGTTGAATAGTTGCACAGTTTATTTGGTCCTGGGGGCATTTAAGATCTTAATTGAGGTGGGCACAAATGAATTTCTAAAACGGTTCAGCCTGCAAGTGGGGACTCTGAAGCGTCTACCTGATGGTAGAAGCTGGTATTCTGTGTGCAGAATATGTGTCTGGTCAGACAAGATTTTTTCAGCTTGTCTGAGCACAGACTGCTCAAAGATGGACTGCATGGGGAGCTTTTCAGACCTCCCCATCACCTTCATAGCCGATTGAATCAGGCACCCAATTTCAGCTGGACAGAAAGGTTACCGTACCAAGCAGACATCCCATACCTCAGAATACTCTCTAGCACCGCCTGATAAAATAAGAACATAACTCTCTGGTTGACACCAAACACCCTGAGTCTACGCAGGAAGTACAGTCTTTGCTGGAGACGAGCACACAGGTAATCAACGTGAACCTGCCAACTGAAACAGTTATCCAGATGGACACCAAGGGAGCTGACTTGGTTGATTGTTCCCCCATGGATGCACAGTGGAGTATGGTCCCCTATGGCTTTAGGGTCCAGCACCATCTCCGTCTTTTTGATGTTTATGGTGAGGTGGATGTTATCACACCACCGAACAAAGCTCTGTAACTCCGTAAAATATGATGAGGGGGCAGTGTGCTGGTGCTGCAGGTTCAGGATGGCAGTGTCATCTGAGAACTTAAAAATAAAGTTTCCTGAGTGGCTGCTGATGCAGTCATTCGTATACAGCGTAAAAAGCACTGGTGAACTGACACAGCCCTGGGGTGCACCTGTGCTGATGACTTTAGAGTCGGAGAAGGTGTTATTAACTCTGACATTCTGAGTTCTCCGAGTTAAAAACGAGTGGAACCATTTAATGATGGAGGGGCTTACACTCATCTGGTTCATTTTTTGAATTAATAGGTATGGTTGAAGTGAATTAAAAGCAGAACTAAAATCAATGAACAAAAGGCGCGCATAGGCCCCACGGGTTTCAAGATGCTTAAGGGCAAGGTGGGTGATGCCAGTGATTGCATCATCGGTGCCCCTCCCTTGCCTGTAAGCAAATTGTTGTGGGTCTAATTTAGGCCCAATCTCTGCTTTTAGTTTTGTCACCATATATTTTTCAAAGCATTTCATGACAATTGAGGTTAATGCCACCAGTCTGTAATCATTATTTTCCATGGGGCAGGATTTTTTTGGTATGGGAATAATGGTAGACTTTTTCCAGATGGCAGGGACTTTATGTAAATCTATAGATGATTGAAAAATGGGGCACCAAGCTGGAGTTAGTCAACAAGCTTGGCTGCTATCAGACTTACGATATAAATAAAAAAAGTCTGACTAGTGAGATTATTGAGTCAGTCAATGTTGAGCCATTCATTAGCTTACATGCTAACGCAGTCGTTATTCTGTTTCGCACTTTACTTCTGAGGCCAACAACACTGATTTAAAATGATAAACTATTCGTTGATGTAAGTATATATAATAAAACCAGATGGCATTCATGTTATGAGGGAGTTTGAAGTGATTTAAGAGTTGTCCTGTCACTAGTTTCATTTATTGCCCTTCCTCTGCGTTTTAGCTTGTCAGTTGTAATACCAAGTGCCCCTCATGCGGGCGCCTCTGTACAACGCCATTCCATGGTGCGAATCTCAAACATAACAAACTGTTGTGTTGAACACTCGTTTCAATTTAGTTGATATTATAAGTATTTAGTATTTCTTTGATATGTTTTACAGTCTGAATACTAAACTCTTTTGAGATTTTCTTGCTTTGACATTGAGTTAAAGATGTACCTACAGTATATTATTGTTTTTCATGTAAATAAGGCATAATGTGCTATTTATATAATTTATATATACAACTCATAATATTCTGTATATCAAAGATTTCATTTAAATTTACTGAATATTATCAAGTCTTATTTTGAAAATGTACCATTGCATATAGCTTTCTAGTTTTATATTGCATGTACTGCATGTATATTCTTGCCCAATTATCTGTGTATAGGTCACACGTTTTAGAGACAGACAAACAACATTGATTCACAAAATATAAAACCTACCAACAAACGAAGCAAATGCAGAAACCGTTGCTGTAAATACAAACAAAACATGCAAGGATTCTCTGTATAGAGTGTAACAGTGTGGTTCCGGAAGTAAAAGTCCAATTTATTTTGATTAAAATTTTGATTTTGATTAAAAGCCTTAATGTCATAACCATCCAAATGATATGTACCACATGCTGTTATAATGTGAATTTATGGTATTTGCTCCTGTAGAAGCCACACGTTAATTGTGGCAACATCTAGCTTTTTTAAAAAACACATTATATTCGCCATATCATTGAAACCACAACACTACCCATAAATCCTGAAATGTGACACGACGTCACTGATTGTTGGAGATCGCAGTTACCAGGGAACTTTACTGCACCCGCAAAAGTGAATGACTACTACTGCTACCAGAGCCCGTCTACGGAGACTATTCCTATAAGACACTCTGCTGCTACTGAACTCGATCGCTTACCACAGCAACCATGATTTATATTAATGGAAAGTTAGAGTTGTGGTTAGAGCTGTAGAGGAAATGACCTGCACCATTGGAAAAATATGTTGATAGAATATATGATAAAAATAAAAGTACAAATATATGATATGGCACTAGCAGTGCTTTTTAGTAATTTGGGTAGTATAAAAGCAAAGGATTACATAATGTTGAATGAATACGTAACTGGAATCCGAGACTGAATTCACATGTATTAAAAATTAGTAAAGTTATTACGTGGTGACCGCAGACAGCAAAGGGACATACCATGTCGACGATGACAACGCTATACACTATATGAAACACTAACATACACACACACACATACACTAACACACACACATAGAATATATGACACAACTTCTTTAACAATATAAACAATATAATAATGACAAAGGTTATTATTATAAACTATTGGGTTGGAACCATTGCGAAAGGAGTCTTGTAAGTTTGCCTTTTCTTCCGTTTTCCAAATATTTTTTTGCCCCGAATCAAACGTTTTCTGGTCACGACTACCTTGACAAACGATTGGCTTGGTTCCAGGCTTAAAACTTTTTATACAATGATTTTACGAAAAGTGGACGGTGAAAATGCATGGGAAATTTACTTCTGGAACCAGAGATGGTAAAAAAGGGGGCGGTCACTGTTACACTCTATTGTGCCTCTATAGTCTCTATGTGACTCTACATGATTATCTTTCTTTTGAAACTGCTTCTGCAATGAACTACACCATGCAACTACTTGTCTTCTGCCTTCAATGTGTTTGTCTTTCCATTTGCAAAACAATTATAAAAGATAAAGCAAGAGCAGCCTTGCAATGAATACAAATAGTTCAATTTGTATGTGTGCACCACATACACTGTTGTGCGGATTTAAACTAAATCTGTGCAATTTAACGCCCCCTTTAGAGCCTCATTTGATTTTGACATGCAGAGGAGGTGAGTGTGGGTAAGCAGGATATAATCAGTGGGCATTAGACAAGATTCAAAGCCAAGGCTTATTGATTCAAAACCAAGATTTTAAAAATATATACATTTTTAAATGGGTGTGAATGAATGTGATGCAGAGAGGCAAGGATTGAAGGATGAAGAACTGGAGGTAGAGAGGGTGGGAGGAGTGATGGGTAGGGTTGGGTTAGAGTTAATTTGTGTTTAGAGTTATATTTTTATACGTGCCTTTGAAATTAAGGATCAGTCAATTGACCAGGCAACCACCAATGCAATTTCCTGGTCCTTCCTACATTGTAATACAATTTTTAATTTGATCAGTTTTGTTGATGTGGTTTCATTTACTCAAGCTTAATGTATATTTTTGCTTATTAAATGGTCATAAACAACAAGAAAATGTATTGTTTTCTGTTACATAACGTAACACAGACTCAGATTTCCTTTGCTGTAAACAGACAAATCATGCTTATGGCAGTCACCCATCGAAGGCTCATTCTGAGTCTGGAAAAATTACTCTACCATGTTTATGAGAATATCTAATAGCAAAGCCACTGGCATGTATATACGATATATAAAATAGTGTAGGCTAGCATGTATGCTAATGGAGGTGAAGAGGATGTTCCGGATAGGGCTCCTCACCTGGCTGGAAGTCTCGGTGGTGCAGACACAGTCTCCAGCCCTGCTCGTCCTCCAGCTGTGGCAGCAGCTCCCTCAGCACCCAGCCCTCGTCGTTTGCGTTGTAGGAGACAAAAGCGTCGTACTGATGAGCACGCTTGTCCTTGTGCTTTGAGTTGTAGAGGAACGCCAGCATGAGGTAGTACGCGTAGACCAGATGCCATTGCAGGAAATGGTGGGTGAAGGAGACTGCTATGGTCATGATGACCGCGCATGCCGTGGAAATATAACAGATGAAGTCCATGTCTACTGTACAAGAATCTACGTTAATCTCCAACAGTTTTCTACCTTTAAGGTTTGGAGGGTAGTTGCATTCAAAGTTGTATGCATCATACACTTGTGTTTGCTTGTTGTTGATTACCCATTGGAGGAACCACGCGTTGTCACAGTTACAGCTGAAGCTATTACCCTTCATATCCAGGTAATTAAGTGCTGACAGAGACAGCATCACTGGCTCTCTAATCACAGAAAAGGTATTCTTCCCGACCTCCAAGAACTCCAGCTTCATGAGGTTAGCATGGAGCAGAAAATCGAGAGACCTCAGGTTTGTCTGTGAAATGCAAAGAGTTTTTAATTTTTGAATTGGGGAAAACAAATTGTCGGAAATGTCTGTTAAATAATTTTCAGACAAAAGAAGCACATTCAAATTAGGAGTATAGTTGAAGGTGTGTGGGTGCAGGGATGTAAGCTTGTTACCATTGAAATTGAGTTTTGAAAGATTTGTCAGGCCTTGTAGAAAGTTTTGAGGGAAGTTGGACCTATGAGATCTGTGTTGAGTTGAAATGTGCAATGTATCCAGTTGTGAAAGCTCAGTAAATGGTGGATAAGGAATAGGCTCTTCCGATGCATATGTAAGGCGATTGTTCTTCAAATACAATGTCTTTAAAGCTTTCAAGTCACCAAAAGCACCGTTTGTAATTTCAGTTATTTCATTTGATTGGAGATTAAGATATATAAGACTGGACAGTCCAAAAAAAGTCCCATTTTTAAGTTGTTTTAATTTATTCCCCTGTAATGACAGACTCTGGAGGGAATCCAGAGCTTTAAATTCTCCATAATCTAGAACAGCGAGTTGATTGTCAAACAAAGTAAGCTCTACAAGATTTGGCATGTTTCTTTTGAAGGCGCTGTTTAATTTACTAATGCTGCTGTTTTGCAACGTTAAGTTCTTTAAATTGACCAAATCTTTGAAAACGCAATCATTGAGAGCCAAAAGAGGATTATTGTTTAGATGGAGAATTCTGAGACGGGTCATATTGGCAAAATCATCACAGCCAAGAACATTGATGTTATTGAAGCTGAGATCCAGGTTTGAGACTCCAGTTTTCCTTATGGCATAGGGGACCGATGTGAGAAGGTTCAACTTTATACTTAAAATGTTAAGCTGCCTAAGAGATTGAAACGAATTGTCAGAGATATCAGTTATCTCATTCATCCTCAAGTCCAACTCTTCCAGATTAGTACACAAGTGCAGCATGTCTGATCTTATAACTTTGATGCTGTTATTTCGGACTTGAAGAGAGCTCAGCAATGGGATTTTGCAGGAAATATTGATGAGAACCCGCAGGTTGTCATTCATATGGTTTAACTTCAGATACATCAGTGAGGAGTTAAATGTCTCTAGAACTTCCTGCAGTCCATGTGATGAGGAGTGAACGCCACTGATATCTAGTTTAGACACCCCACTAAGGTACGATGTGTCATTCACCTCCCAGACAATACCATTCTTCATACCATCCTCAAGCTTCAACCTTTTGAGTTTGGGAAAGATATCTGCAGTGAGCCTAAAGACCATAAGCTCATTTTGAGACAAATCAAGTGTAAGAAGTTCTGTAGACTTATTTGACAGCTCCCAAGAATGAAAAGTGGAAATGTTGTTGGCTGGAATGTACAGGGTTTGTAAATGTGGTGTATGTTGTAAGATGTTTGCTAAGTTGCGCAGTTTGTTATAGCCTAGGTCCAAAAACCTAAGTTTGCTCAGAGACTTGAAAGAGGCCGTTGGTACTGTTTGGATATTATTGAAAGTCAGAGTAAATACTGTGAGATTGACTAAGCCATCAAACATACCCTCCTGTAGCTTAGAAAGCCGGTTGTTGTTTAAAATCAACACCTCTAGAGAGATTTGACCCACAAAAGTGCCAGATTCAATCTTTGAGATCAAGTTGTGTCTCAGGTCTAAGCGCAACAGATTTGGTAAATTTTCCAAACCTGTTTTATTTAGTTTAGAAATATTGTTTCCAGACAGGTCTATACTTGTGACTCTTGCTGGAAGGTCCTTTGGAAATACTTTTAAATTGAGCTTCTGACAGATGGCCTCTGTGTTCGGTGTGAGCAAGCAGTGCTTCAGCACGTAGCCAGTAGTTGGACAAATAAAACTGTTCAAAAATAAATATAATATTCCAAATGAACAGACACAAATTCCTCTTAACGGCATCGCAATTTTCGTTTTCATTCCAGCACACAAAGAAGTTCGTTGATGTTGGTAATTCAATCCAAGACAATCAATCTCCAGTCCTACCAATGGGATCTTTGGTTCCTTTCGTTAATTTCTTTCAGTCCAGGTTAAAACCGCCAACCCCAAAAACTGTCAAACAGACACACAAAGAAACACAGACAGCGGTCATTACAATCTGCTATGGGAATACTATAATTGAGGCATAGCATCCGGATGCTATGGGTTTGAGATTTGAAAACGTCTTATATAGTCCTACATGATGTTAACATCCTCAGTTAAACATGATCACATGGTAATAAATATTGTGTAGGAATATAATGAATTTGAGTCATAGATAAAGGCCTACATAATCTATTTTTTAAACCATAATAAAAAAATTCTATAAAAAAGCAAAGGAGAAACTGATTGCTTCAGGCTAAGCAGTGTTGGCCCGAAACAAATTTCAAAATTTCAAGAGGAGGTGATGTACCTGTTGCTCTGGTGTGGTTGCTTACATTTATTTTTTGTCAGTTAGCAGACCTGCTTTACATTTATATTAGTCAACTAGTATTCCTAGTTATTATTTATTTATTTTTCAGAGTCATCTTTGTCATTTTTCGGAGTACAACATTCTTTACTTCTGTAACCGACATTCTGCATGTATGTCACTCAGATATCTTGTTATTACGAAGGATGTCTTTCTCTGTTGGAGTTGTGTTATTGTATGTCATCTACCTATCATTGTCACTATTAACAATCTGCAACTTTTCTGAGTACGTGTCTGTTTTGCTTCACTTTTATCTGTTGGCCTTGAAAATAACAGATAAGATGCAAAGACTTTTCATGTCCGGGTCATGGTCTTCCCTTGAACAAACTGTATACATGCTGAATGCATCTGAATAAAAGTTAGATTTCTCTGAGTAATAATGCATTGAGTCCCATTGATTCAGCTCACTGCTTTGCTTACAGAGATGATCCAGAACCACAGAACTCAACCACATCAGAGGACAGATCAAGAAATCATCAGTTAATAGGCCTTCTTTACCTTCTACACATATATTTAGTCAGCTAGCATGCCTACTTGATATATTTATTCAGGCAGTTAGAAGGCCTAATTTATCCAGTGACTTTCAGGTGAGGCTGAGAACAATCCAAGCAATAAATGAATATTGGCACAATTCCAAAACATGACGTTTTGCACAACCAAGTTTTTAGAGAACTAAACTCTACATTCCATCTATTTTAATAGCTCCTATATGACCGTCAAGTGGTTTGGTCCCTCCTCTGCAACAGTTTCTTATCATAATCATTATAATGATGAAAAAAAAGCATTTTCATCACAAACTAACATAAAGGCAAAAATAAACACATGCTTGAAATGGTAATATGTTAATTTCCTTTTTGCAGAAAGATAATGTACTTAATTTGAGCTATATTGTAGTGAAAGAAGTGGGTTAGATTAGAAGTTAAATACTTACTGTACATATTTCTATAATTAAAAAATAATATCCAAATTCCAGAAAAACAAATGTTCCTCGATCTGGTCTCCTTCCCGATGCGTATGGCAAATCAAAATAATGTGTTATTGATACAAGCTGGTTGGAAATGGTCTTTTGTGTGTGGTCTATTGGGTTATAAATGATGAAGCAAAAGGAAGTAGTCAAATGAAGTAAGAAATGGGTGATTATATTAAGGGAACTGACACTATCTTTTTTTTTCTTCTAAATAAAATACTGTAAATTACAATGTCTATATGCAACCAGGATTCAACACAATAACCTCATCATCCTTGAAGGTTAAACACATTGATTTAAATTATTGAAGATGAATCTGTTTATTCTAATTTGTTTTATTATGGACATTTTATTTATTAATGTTAAACATAACATAAAAACAGGCCTTGTATGGGAATATCCACAGGTTTGATAATGGCCCCATGTCAATGGCCCACATGGGTTTCATGCAGGATTAAACTGGGTGTTAGGTTGGGTCTAAGTAGGCAACATGCTTAAATGTCAGGTGTGTGTGAAATCTGAACCCAAAAGCAGAGTAAAGTTCCAAAGATTTATATGAAGCAGAGCAAGGCTTCAGCTCAAACAATAACAAAAATCGACCCGTTTCTCAGGAGGAAATGCAAGAACACAAAATGTTGCTGTTGACAAAAACAGGAACAAAAAACAAACAAAGAAAGAAGAGCCAGGTCACCGTTAGGAGTGTAGTCCAGAGGTCGGCAAAAAGTCAGAACTGTGGGTTTATCCAAAGACAGGCGGACAAGTAGTCAGGCAGGCAGAACAGGACAGAGAGAACTAGGCGAGCTTAGAAAACAATCTGACAAGGTGGCACTAACAATAAAGGGTATAAATCGGCTGAGGTGAACAGGTGAGCAGGAAAGAAGGCGGGAAACAGACAAAGGCAGGATGTACAGGTGAGAGGTGAAGTCAGAGGCACAAAAAACATACACATGGTGGACAGAAAACAGAGGTAGAAGAGTCAAAACAAAAAAAGGGAAAGAAAGATTTGGCTATTATGCAATACATAGCTGGAATAAACTACCTGACGATGCTAAGACATGCTGAGGCCCTGACTACATTTAAATCAAGATTAAAAACGATTATGTTCACCTTTGCTTTCAGATTTTTTTAAATACTGTAAAATGCTACCATGTAAGCTAGGCATGCATGTAACATTTATGGTATGAATATACTTTTTCAAATCCCCTTCTGAATGCGTCATCGCTGTACTTATTTCCCCAAAAAGTAAAACAACAGTATAATGCGTTGCACAATTGAAGCATGATGTATACCAACCAACTCCCGGCCTACTTGAGCCTGCCATTTGCTACCATTCCACCTGGGGTGCCACATTGTGTATAACCTAACAAAAAGAGAGAGAGAGCCTAGTAAAACGGTATTTCAATTGTTGTGGAAGGCCTCCCCTTGCTGGGAACTGATGAGGTGATTGGTGGACCCGGACGTGCTGTTTGGCAGAGGTGGGATGATGAAAGTGGATTATTGACTGGCATATGACAACAAAGAGTCGACAATTCAAACAACAGTTGCATGATCATTGATAATTGTGTGTGTCCTGTGTGCTGTTTAGTGTGTGTGTGTGTGTGTGTATGTAGTGTTCTCATGCAGTGTGTCGAAACTCTGACTAAACACTGAGTTAAACCGTAGCCAATGAGACAAAGTCGTAGTAAGCTTGACCTTTTACCTTTTGTCACTTCTTCATCGACAGACGGTGAAAACTGCAAATAAAATACAAAAATATTGTGTCTATTTATGACAAACCTTATGACTAAACATCACGTTATGCATAGTTATAAATAACAATAGAAACTGTCCAATACTGAAATTAGGCATTCTGATTGATAATTGCATCACTTTTTAGCTTGTATACAACTGCAACCCAAATCGCCCTAAACACGTCAAACAGTTTTTCAAACTAAATCCATCATAATATAACATCTTCAACATGTCCTTTAACAATCAAACAACTCACGGCATTGCCACTCTGATGCCTCCAAGTGGATGCTGATTGATTATGTTCCGATGCACATGTCGGCCATTCTTCTTCTTCTTCTTCTTTTAATTTCCGGCAGTCTGTATGCCTTTGCGGCACATTGCTGCCACCCACAGGCAAAATAATTAGATAAATAAATAAACCACCAAACAAAAATAAATAAATTTAATAAAATAAATAAATAAAATAAAAATAAAAAGATATATATATATATATATATATATATATATATATATATATATATATATATATATATATATATATATATATACATGAATATATATATTTCAGACGCAGTCAGTCCATCCTATTTCCATAGGGGTAATCCAGTGGCTGTTATGAAGTCCAGGACAGCTTTTATAGTCCCAGGCTGGTTCTCAGATGGATTTAAGAGGCTCTTTAGCGTAACCGGTGCTGTTCCCAGGCTTTCCACAGCTGCATACAGATGTTCCCTCTGTCGAGTGAGACCAGTGCATTCCATCAGGATATGTTTCACTGTTTGCTGTTTTTTACACGCTCCACATAGTCCATTTTCATGTTTCCCAAGTTTTTGTAGGTCCCATGCGAGTCCGCAATGCCCCAGCCTCAGTCTAGTCATCATGACTGTATGCCTCCTTTCCTTTCCCAAAAAACACTGGCTTTTTGTCACTCTATTCTGCAAGCTGTAATAATGCCTCCCCTTCTTTTCCTTATCCCACTCCTCCTGCCACACAGCCATGATGTTCTTTTTGATGATTGATCTACACTCAGTTATCCCCAGCCTCATTTTTACATCGATTTCTTCCCTTCTTAAAGACCTTTTTGCTGCCCCATCAGCTAACTCATTCCCCTCTATCCCCACATGAGCTGGGACCCACATAAACCCCACTGACTCTCCCACCTGCTCAATCCTGTACATCAGGGTAAGAAGCTCGACCATGAGGTCTGGCCTGGCTCCAAGCCCTCCCTCCCTCAATGTCATCAGCACTGACGCAGAGTCAGAGCATATCACAGCTGGCCCTGGCCTGACCTCCTCCACCCACTTCATAGCCCAGATTATTGCGAGCAGCTCTGTGGTGTAAACTGAAACCCCCTCAGACACTCGCCTACACTTAACAACATTCAAATCTGGGATGCAAAAAGCAAACCCAGACTTCCCAGTCCTTGGGTCTTGAGCCCCATCAGTGTATATTTGTATGTACTGTCCCCACGTGTTATTTAGTCTTTCCTTTACAATTCCCCCAACTGTTGCAGTTCTCTCATGAGCTAACACACTTATATCTATCTCCGGCACTGGTATAATCCATGGTGGTATAGTTGGCCAGTACACTACCGGGGCCACCCCCTCCTCCCCAAACTCCATCCTCCCCATTTCCTCATTGACTTTAAAAATGAAACTTTCCCTTTTCACTCTTGCTCCTCCCCACTCCCATGCACCTGCCAGAGCCAGCTCCCCCACATTCTCCCCTTGATGTCCCCTTAATTTACAGATATACTGCATAGCCAGCTTAGCCCTTCTGATACCCAATGGGGTCTCCCCCATTTCCACAAGTAAGGCTGCAATTGGGGTGGAACGGAAGGCCCCACAGACGACTCTCAGCGCCTTTGCCTGCATTACATCTAACTTCTTGAGATTTGTTTTTGCTGCCGTCCCGTAGCACAAATAATAATAATAATAATAATTTATTTAATTTGTAATGCACTTTTCATCGGCACGATCTCAAAGTGCTACAATAAAAACAACAAAGCAGGGTTAAAATCACTATGTGGTTAACATTTAAAGGCCTTTCTAAATAAAAAGGTTTTCAGGCCTGTTTTAAAAGAGTCTAAGCTCTGAGCAGCCCTCAGCTGGGTTGGGAGGCTGTTCCAGAGGCGTGGTGCAGCCGAGCAAAAGGCTCGGTCTCCCATGGTGGAAAGCCTGGTCCTAGGGACTTGGAGGAGCAGAGTATTGGTGGATCTGAGGGTGCGGGTGGTGGACTGTAAGGTGATGAGTTCTTGGAGGTATGTGGGTGCAAGTCCATGAATGCATTTATGGGTAAGTAACAGGATTTTGTAATTGATACGGGATGAAACAGGGAGCCAGTGCAGCGATTTGAGGATGGGAGTGATATGTTCGTGTTTACGGGCCCTCATCAGGACCCTGGCAGCGCTGTTTTGGATGTATTGCAGCCTCTGGATGGTTTTGCCAGGTATCCCGATGAGGAGCCCGTTACAGTAGTCCAGCCTTGTGGAAATGAAGGCATGGACCAGTTGTTCTGCTGCTGGGAGGGATAGAGTGGGGCGGAGTTTGGAAAAGTTGCGGAGATGGTAGAATGAAGTTTTGCACAGATGTTTTATGTGATCGTTGAAGGTCAGGTGGGGGTCAAACCGGACTCCCAGGTTTGTTGCTGAGGAGGAGAAAGGAATGATCTGTCCGTCAAAGGTAAGTTGAGATATGGGTGAGGAGTGAACCTGATGTGGGGTACCAATGAGGAGTGCTTCCGTTTTATTGCTGTTTAGTTGAAGGGAGTTGTTATTCATCCATGTCTTGATTTCCTCAAGGCAGGAGGTGAGGGATGACAGGGCTGTGGAGGGGTTAGGGGCGGTTTTGATGTATAATTGTGTGTCATCAGCATAACAGTGGAAGGAGAGTCCGTGTTTGCTGATGACTTGACCGAGGGGGAGCATGTAGGTGGTGAAGAGGATGGGGGCAAGGACTGACCCCTGGGGGACACCACAGGTGACGCGGAGTTTCCTGGACTCACATCCTCCGAGCGAGACATGTTCAGTCCTATCTGAAAGATAGGACTTAAACCACTGTAGTGCGTTGTCTGTCAGTTGGACGATGTTATGGAGACGCTCAAGGAGGATATTGTGGTCCACGGTGTCGAAGGCTGCGGTTAAGTCCAGAAGGATGAGAAGTGATGGTGACCCTGAGTCAGCGGCCATCAGAAGGTCATTCGTCACCCTGAGCAAAGCTGTCTCGGTGCTATGGGCTGAACGAAAGCCTGACTGAAATTTTTCAAACAGGTTGTTATGTGTGAGGTGGTCCTGGAGCTGTGTGGCAACTGTTTTCTCGAGTATCTTGGATAGAAAGGGGAGGTTTGAGATAGGCCTGTAGTTTGCGAGATTGTCCGGGTCCAGGGAGGGTTTCTTCAGGAGGGGACGGATGACAGCAGCTTTGAGAGCAGGTGGGACATGAGCAGTTTGAAGTGAAAGGTTAACAGCCTGAGTGATAATTGGGGTGAGGATGGAGATGTGTGACTTAAGCAGTGGTGATGGGAAGGGGTCTAAGCAGCAGGTGGTCGGTTTCATTACTCTGATGGTTTTCTCAATTTGGCTCTGCTGAACCTCGGAGAAGCAGGGGAGGGGTAGAGGACTCCCCACCAGGGGGTTGGAAGCAGAGGGAGAGGTGTAACTGGGCAACAGAGAGCGGATGTTTTCGACTTTAGATTTAAAAAAGTCAATAAAGCTGTTGCATCGCTCAACTGTAGCTTCAGTCAGTGAGGGTGATTGTGGCTTCAGAAGGTGGTTTATCGTGGAGAAGAGTTTCTTGGAGTTGCCAGTGTCCCGATTAATGATGTTGGAGTAAAATGTAGACCGAGCATCTTTCAGGGCCTGGCAATAGGCTTTTTGATGCTCACGAAAGGCCAGCTTGTGAACAGTGAGCCCAGTGTGTCTGAGTTGGCGTTCCAGTGCACGGCCAGCTGTTTTAAGTGTTCGGAGTTCCTGTGTGTACCAGGGAGCGGAGCGTGCAAACGTGACCTCACGCGTCTTAACAGGAGCATGAATGTCAAGAACACTGCTCAGAAAGGTGTTGTAATACTCCACTAGCTCGTCCACATTGTCAGAATCTGGGCAGGTGATGTACTGGAGGTCTGTGGCCAGATCCACTGGAACAATCCGTTTCAGATTCCTGAAGGCAATCTGGCGCTTGGGTCTGGGAGATGGCAGCAGAGATGTCAGAGTCATTGAGACCACCTTGTGGTCTGACACCCCAAGATCGAAGACCTCGAGATTCTTAATAGAGGCTGAGTTGGTAATGGCCAGATCCAAGGTGTGGCCTTTGTTGTGGGTGGGAGCCTTGACATGTTGCTGCAAACCAAGACAATCCAGCAGGCTTAGAAATTCTACTGCCAGAGGACAGGAAGGGTTGTCGACATGGATGTTGATGTCACCAATAATTACAATATTATTTGACATGGTGCAGAGTGATGTGAGGAGATCATGTATTTCAGGGAGAAATGAAGGGTTTGGTTTTGGGGGGCGGTAAATTAAAAGCACTGTCATGGAGTGTGGAGGTTTGCATTTAAAAGCTAAACACTCCATGGAGGTGAAGTCAGACAGTGGAAGAGGTGAGAGTTCCAGTTCAGTCCGGTGGATAATGAGAAGACCACCACCTCTGCCAGAGGTGCGTGCTCTCTCCATGTAGTTGTAACCAGGAGGGCAGACTTCATTCATCAGAAGGTGATCCCCAGGTTTGTGCCATGTTTGTGTCATGTGCCACTAAACACATAAAGTCAAGATTTTTTTCTAAAATATGATCATGTATGAGTAGGGATTTTTTGTTAAGGGATTGCATGTTTAGCAGTTCCATAGTGACAGGGGACGGAGCTGATGATAAGTGTCTCTGTAAGCTCCGCAGCACAGTGTGATCCACTCCAGATTTTCCAGGTCGCAGAGTGCTGCTTTCACTACGGCCGTGTCCCAATTCAGGGGTTGCATCCTTCGAAGGATGCGTCCTTCGAAGGATGCAGCCTTCGTAGACCGCGAAGGCTGCATCGAAGGCCGAACGAGCGTTGTGGAATGGGACGGTCTAGCCTACGGAGCATTTCCGGATTGCGCAACCAGCCGTTAACGTCCTTTACCTTGCGTGACCACGCGCCGCTCCTGTCTCCTAGCAACCCTGACAGCTGCGGTTCAAACCGGACAGTGGAGGAGATATATGGAGCCAGAAATTATCATTTTATTGGTTATGTTTTATCTTTTATTGGAGGAGTGGGAGAAGATTCACCGCCGGAGCCGGCGGGTGAAGAGGAAGAGAGGACGTTGGCTTAACGTTAATTAGTTTAACGTTATATGTCTAGCGTTAATGTAATTGAACTTTGACAATAAAGTTACATATTTAAAATGGTCCCAACCTTACTTTTATATAAAAAAATGTTTTTACGTTTTGTCATTAAATATGTATTCGCTGCAGCTGCTGCTTCCGCTCTCTCCGCGCCATTTCTGAAAAAATATCCAACGCGCAATGAATGTTGGGATACGTTGGGCCGTGAAGGATGCATCCGATGCGTCCTTCAAATCCGGGAAACGAAGGCTGCATATCTCGGCCGCATTCGAAGGACCCTTCGAAATGGGACAGCACTTGACGCGCCGCTGTGACGTATGCGGTCTTCAAATGCGTCCTTCGAAGGATGCAACCCCTGAATTGGGACACGGCCTACAAGTCCCTAATGCGCCAGCGTTCTGATGACGTCGCCAGAGTGCGACGCGGTCAGCTGGGGACCAGATGGAAGGAACCGTAGCAGGACAGTGCTGGGAGTAAACAAACTTTTTACGGGCACTCCGATGGACATAGCGGGGTCGGCGTAAAAGTCTGTGTTGTCTGATGACTGCAGTGCATGTTGGAGTGATGGAGTTATTGAGACTAAGCAGCTGCGAAGCGGAGTATTTCAACATCAAGCCGGGTGCCGGTGGGGTTAGCCTGATGCTAGTTGTTAGCCATGCGCAGAGTTGGAGAAGTAGCCAGATGAATGGAGGCATTGAGGCTAACCGGAGATGGTCGTAGTCCTAGGCATCAGGCTTAAACCACACCGAGACACAGCAGCAGACTGTACCGTTGGAAGATCTCCCAGCAACACAGTAGCGGTGGTCGGTCCGGGTGTAAGCCCCCTTCAGCGGCAGAACAGAAGCGAGTAGCCGGCGTTCAGAGCGATGACATCAGGTGGGCACAAAACCCGAATAAAATCCAGGGAAAAAAGCTTTATTGGTCGGTAAAAGTGGTCAGGGTTAGCCACGTCGTCTTTGCATAAAAAAGAGATTGCTAGAAAGATTGTTAGTAAAAGCGTAGCATTAGTTTTGGAGACGGAGAAGCGGCGAACAAACAGACGCCAGCGTCCTCTCCTCTCCTCTCCTCTCCTTAGCCTTTTAACGACCATTATACAACAGTTAGTTCCGACCGGTCCCAACCGAGCAATTTGATTGGACAACGAGACATTCCATAGTGCTGATATACAGTATAACAGCACTGGGACTTTTCACAGACATAATCACTCCGCTGTACGGGCGTTCTAATAACCGTTATTAGCTAACGCACTGGGAGTAACGAGCTTGTGTCTAGGAATGTTTATGTACTGTATATGTGTTGCCTGGCAACAGCCTAGTCTCCTTTCAGTTGCGGAACTATTTTTGTTGGCGGAGCCGAATAAATGATTACTAAACAAACAAATCATAATCTCTTGTTTCTTATTACTGTTAACTAATAAAATGTGCTCGTAGCACTGTTGTATAAAAGCAATATCACACTCGAGGTCGTGCTGTTGTACTGTATATCAGCACGGTGTGATTATCTGCGGCACTCGGCCTGCGGCCTCGTGCCTACGACCGAATCACAGCCGTGCTGATATACAGTACAACAGCACTCCCTCTCGTGTGATATTGCTTAATCAAACACCCATAGTCTATTCTCGATCTAACCATTGCCCTGTAAATCATCATCTGCGTATCCTGTCCGGCACCCCACAAACTTCCTGATAAGGACCGCATGACATTTATAACTTTATCACACTTTCTCACAACACTGTCTATGTGCTTTTTATAAGTCAGTCTTTCATCACACATTACTCCCAATAATTTAAACTCTTTTACCCTCTCTACTGCTTGCCCATACATTTGCAAACCTTGACCCTCAGTTTTCTTATTGCCAAATACAACATATTTAGTTTTTTCCGTTGAAATCTTAAATCCCCACCTGCTTCCCCATTCCATTATTTTATTTAATGCCTCCTGGATTTTCTCTGTTATGTGTTTGATGTTCCTGCCTCTTTTCCACACTGTTCCGTCGTCCGCAAACAATGCAAAACCAAAACCTGAACCAATGTCTTTAAAAATGTCATTCACCATTATGTTAAATAAAACTGGGCTTATTACACTTCCCTGTGGCGTTCCATTCTCAATGCATGTTCCATTCGACATCGCCTCCCCCACCCTAACCTGGATGACCCTGTTCTTTAAAAAGTCTTGTATCCAGTTTAGCATACGGCCTCTAACCCCTGCATCATACAGCTTAATGATGAGCCCCTCCTTCCACAACATGTCATAAGCCTTTTCAATGTCCAAAAACACTGCAACTACTGCCTCTTTATTTACCATGGCTTTCTTTACATCCGAATCCAGGGAGATCACAGAATCCATGGCATTTCTTCCTCTGCGAAAACCACTTTGAATTAGTGTAAACCACCCCTCCTTCTCCAGTTTGTATACTAATCTATCAGTCACCATTCTTTCCATTATTTTACATATCACTGCTGTTAGTGCAATAGGTCTATACGACCCTGGATGCTCTGCTTCCTTCCCTGGTTTTAAAATTGGGACAACCACTGCCTGTTTCCAGGCTAATGGAAGCCTTCCTTCTTTCCAAACATTATTTATAAGTGCTAACATTTCTTCCACCACTAGATCACCTAGTCTTTTAAAAACCTCATAGCTTATGCCATCCTTCCCTGGTGCTGTTTTCCCCCCATTTTTTATGGCTCTGCGCAACTCTTCCACTGAAAAGTACAAATTAACACAATCAGTGTTATCGTCATTAACCCCAAGTTTAGATACGTTTTTTCTTAGCGTTTCATTCCTCTTTCTAATGCCTTCCTCCCCGATGTTTACTCCCCTATGTACATCCTTAAACTTACTTTCACACATTTGGGCTTTCTCTATATCACTTTTCGCTATAACTCCCTTTTCCTCCAATACTGGCATTTTCCTTTTTCTTCCCACTCCTGACATACGGTGAACTGCTGCCCATATTTCACCAACTGATGTATCCACGCCCAATTTTCCACAATATCTTCTCCAACACTCTTTTTTTGTAACCTTAATTACCCTTCTTGCCTTAGCCCTAAGCCTTTTGTACTCTATCGCATTATTCTCTGTCGGGCACCTTCTTAATAGTCTATATGCACAGTTCCTATCCCTCACTGCTTTATCACAAGCCCTATTCCACCATGGCACACTTACTCTAGTTTTAGAGTTTCTCTTTAAAGGGATGCACTCATATGCACTACTTAATATCATTGAACACAAACTGTTGTTCCACTCATCTATTGTTCCCTCTCCATTCACACTGTCTAGACCACTATCACACTTACTAGAAAACTTCTCCCAGTCTGATCCTCAGTTAACAAAGTTTTCCCAAACTTCAAAAGTATTGGAAAGTGATCACTACCCATTGAGTACCTATCCATATTGTCCCATTCTCCTACCCTTGCGTATTCACTGGATGCTAATGCTAAATCTATGCATGAAACTGCCCCCGTCTTAATTTCAAACCTAGTTGGCCTGCCATCATTCATACATACTAAACCATATTTGTCCATAAAGTCCTCCACTGTGCTCCCATTAGTATCTTTTACCCTGCTTCCCCACAAAGGATTATGTGCATTAAAGTCACCTAGCCAAATAACCGGTACCCCTATCTGTTCCATAATCTCCTCCAAATCTATTATGCTGACTGGCAAGCAGGGATTATAAAAGTTAACTATATTTACCCACTTATTGTTTTCCCACACCTTTACCACCACGCACTCTAGAGAGGAATTTATTTGCACCCTCTGGTACTTCACCTCAGATCTTATAAACGTTGCACACCCTCCTCCTGCTTTCCCACTTCGGTCCTGTCTAATACATTCATACCCTGGCACCACAAAGTCCAAACAGGGTTTGAGCCAAGTTTCCTGGATACACAATACAGCTGGTTTATACTCTCCTTTAAAAATGTCAACATATCTTTTAAACTCTTGGCCATTAGCGATAAGGCTCCTTGCGTTCCATTGTAATAAATAAAACATCAGCAGATTAAGTATCTTCATATTCAGTCATGTCCATTTCCCCTTCTTTACCATTTCCCTCACTCCTGCCTTTGCCCCTCCCTTCTCTCTCCCTCCCTCTCTCCTGCACCTCAAGCTTCTGCCTCATGAATGTGTGTAACTCCTCTGGGCCCATTTCAACCTCCTCAAGAAACCTTTCAGCCGCCTCCACCACAATTTTGATAGCATCAGACCTTTTAGTAATATTCCTTGCTGCCCACACAACATCTACCATGAATGCAAGAAGTGACTTTTTTTCGTCTGTCCGCAATATATCCCCTTTTCCTGGCAACGGGTGAGCACTGGTCCCCACTGGCCTGCTATCTTCCCCTGTGCCCTTAACTTGTCTTATTGCCTCTGCATAAGACATATCCTTCCCAGCTCTTACTTTCTCAACTTCCACAGCTGTTATATGGTACTCACACCCTCTGAAGGAAGTAATATGTTTACCCCCACAATTGCACCACTTTGTTTTCTCCACCTGGCATTGCTTAAAGTCATGGTCCCCCCCACACTTTCCACATCTCCTGTCCCCTCTACATGCAGCTGCTGCATGCCCAAAACGTTGACACTTGTAACAACGCAATGGTGGACGCCTGTATTCTCTCACTGTAAAACTCATATACCCTAGGAATACTCGTTCTGGCATGGTTTCCTGCTTGAAGGTCAGCAATACCGCTGTGCCATCTTGTTTGAATCTGCGGGCAGACTCAATCTCAGCTCCCTTTAAACTTTCAATTAAAGCACTCTCAGTGATTTCGGGGCTAATGTAAACTACTCCCTTAACCCCTCCGCCCCCAGGAACGAAACACTCAATTGGCCTGTTAAGTAAATGACGTACTTTCATGGCCTTTGCTTTATGACCATGTGATTTACAGAAAACCAGAACGTTTCCATTCCTCAGCATTCTCACATTGAGTACACCTCCCATTTTATCTTTTATATCATCCGACAGTTTGAGGGGATTTAAAGCTTTATCATTTTTATCTTTGAACTTAACAAGAAACTTGTATTCTCCTTCTCCCTGGACCTTTGGAACCTTCCGGCTGCCTTGATCGCTGTCCCCCTCACTATTTGATTCATCCGACCTGTCCCTTTTATTGCCTTCATCCTTCTGTCTGTTTCCCTTTCCCCCTTGGCCACCTCCCGAAGCCATCCCAAAAACTATCCCCTCACGGGGAAGCCTTGATCGATTCAGTCCCAAAGTTTCAATTTGATACGGAATCCGTAGCAGCCCCAAACCTCTCCGATGCAGTAAACAAAGTTCGCCAACAAGCCGCGCGCTGAGTCAAACTCCGCTCCTCCTCCGGAAACCACGTCCCACAACTTCACTGGACAGGACGCGGGTGATTTCCAATGTCGGCCATTCATTCTACCCAGGTAAGTTTAACAGGAAGATCGCCGGAAGTGACTAAACCGGAAGTGACTAAACCGGAAGTTACGTCGTCGCAAAAAAACGAAAACGGCAAAATAATATTTATTTTTACATTAGCTAATTTAAACTGTTAAGTAATTATTTAAGAAATAAATGTAATATTAAATGCCTGGAGAGGCAACACACTCCCCGCCTGACCTATGTGAGGTCACTTAGAACTTGTACAGATCTTAAATATAGTCTGTCTATCAGTCTTTAGGAAGGAGCAGAACAATTTCTGCAGTCGGCTGGTTTTGACCTTGCCTTGGTCAGTTGTTTTCACTTCAACCTTCCTTACATGTCCATCTTTCCCAGGGAAAGTGGCATTGACTCTGGCCATAGGCCAGTAGTTGCGAGCGGCCTGCTTGTCCCTGAGCAGAACCAGATCTCCAACCTGAAGGTTTCTTCGGGGCACTGTCCACTTCTGTCTGTGCTGCAACGAAGGTAGGTAATCTCGACTCCAGCGGGTCCAGAACTGGTTTGCAAGGGCCTGGACTTGCCTCCATTGTTTTGTGTACAGGTCTTTGTCAGAAAAGTCTCCGGGGGGAGGTGGAACCCCCAACTTTTGTGTGAGGATCATGGATGGAGAAAGTATGAAGGGCTTCTCGGGATCCGTAGACACAGGTAAGAGTGGGCGTGCATTCATGATCGCTATGACCTCCATTAGTGTGCATAGCACTTCATGGGTCAAGTGAGTGTTTTGCCGTTGAAGCATTGAATCGAGGATTCTTCTGGCAACGCCGATCATACGCTCCCAGGAACCTCCCATATGAGAGGTGTGCGGAGGGTTGAATTCCCAGCTGCATGCTTGTTCACTGAGGTATCTATGCACTGCCTTGTCCATCCCGAGCTCCTTGCTTGCTCCAACGAAATTGGTTCCGCAATCAGATCTGAGCTGTTTAGCCGGGCCTCTGAGTGCGAAGAAACGTCTGAGGGAATTTATGCAACTGGATGTGTCCATAGATTTGATTACCTCGATGTGAACAGCTCTGGAGCTCATACAACTGAACATAATGGCCCAACGCTTGCTCTCTGCCTGTCCTCCTCTGGTGCGTCTGGTTGTAACAGACCAGGGCCCAAATACGTCGAGGCCCACATATGTGAAAGGAGGGCAGATTTCAAGACGTTCTGAGGGCAGATCCGCCATTTTTTGTTCTTCCAGCTTCCCACGTAGCTTGCGGCAGGTTAGGCATTTGTGGATTACTGAGTTGATGAGCTTCTTGCCTCCCAAGAGCCACAGTCCTGCTGCCCTAATCGCTCCTTCCGTCAGGTGACGGCCTTGGTGTCTCACCTGCTCATGGTGATGCCGTGTGAGCAGTAGGGAAATGTGACTTCCTTTGGGCAGAACTATCGGGTTCTTCTCTGCGGTAGCAAGATGAGAGTGCTGTAGTCGGCCTCCAACGCAGATAAGGTCATCCTCCAAGATTGGGTTGAGTGTCCTCAGAGGACTGCTCTTTGGTATGGGTTTGTTGGCATGGAGAGCTGACAGTTCTTTTGCCATGGCTGTTTTCTGCGTTGCTTTAAGGATAACTTTCCCAGCTTGTGCCATTTCGTCTGGAGTCCGAGGTAAGTTACATTTATGCCAGCCTTTGCACTTGCTGTCTTGGTTTGAACGTTTGTAGGATCTTGCCATGTGCACGAGGAATGCAACTCCTCTTACCAGCGAAGTAAAGGTGGAGAAGCGCTCAAAGCGTCCAGAGTTGAGTACCGATTCCTCCAGGTGGGTAGCAGAAGTTTGTACCTGAGGTCGGATTTCTGAGTCCTTTTCAGGGTCGATTAACCTGAACCTCTCAGCTGTCTGCGTTTTCTCTGCCGGTGGCTGACACAGGAAGGAAGGTCCAGTGAACCAAGAGGTCTGCGCCAGGCGAGATGCGAGTAAAGACCTTGATGCGTGGTCAGCAGGGTTGTCTTTGGTACATACGTAGTGCCATTGCTCAGGCTTTGAGGACTGCCGGATTCGTTGGACTCTGTTGTAGACATATGTGTAGAATCGTTTTGTTTCATTACAAATATAGCCAAGCACTACTCTGCTGTCTGTGTAAAACTTAATGGCATCTAACTTCAGGTCCAGCTCATCCTGGATAAGGTCTGCCATCTCTGCTGCCAAGACTGTGCCACACAGCTCAAGCCTGGGTATTGTCGGTTCTGACAGGGGTGCCAGCTTGGCCTTGCCCATAACGAAACCTACTTCTGTCTTCCCATCTTCCTGCACCACCTTCAAGTAGGCCACAGCCAGGATGGCTTTGATTGACGCGTCCGAGAACACACACAATTCCCTGTGAACAGCTTTCGTGAGGGAGGTTGTCGTATATGTGCGCTGAACGTGAAGCTGTTTCAGGTCTTGGAGGGAATCTCTCCAACCTTCCCATCTGCTTGATTTGTCTTCCGGGAGGGGTGTATCCCAGTCAGATAGTTCAGAGGTAAGCTCTCTAAGGAGGGCTCTTCCCTGGATCGTGACAGGTGCCAGTAGACCCAGGGGATCAAAAATACTGTTGACTGTGGATAGGACTCCACGTCGAGTGAATGGTTTATCCACGGTTGATGCAGAGTAGGTGAACGTGTCAGACATGATCTCCCACAGTAGACCTAAGCTCCGTTGTGTGGGTGCAGTTTCTCCACTTAAATCTAGGTCTTTGACAACTGGAGCACAATCTTCCAGTGAAAAAGCCTCTGTGACTTCTGGACTGTTTGATACGAACTTGTGCAAGTGCAGGTTTGATTCTGCGAGAGAGGCCTGTGTTCGCTGGAGGAGGTCGATGGCTTTGGCTTCAGATGGTAGGGATATTAGGCCATCATCCACGTAGAAGTGTCTTTCTACAAACGCGACAGTATCGGCTCCATGCTCTCGTGCGCCCTCTCTTATGGCTCTTCGTAGCCCATAAGTTGCAACAGCAGGAGATGCTGAGTTGCCAAAGACGTGGACCTTCATCCGGTACTCAACAACTTCCTTGTTCACGTCACTGTCCTTATACCACAAAAACCGGAGGAAGTTGCGATGGTTTTTGTGCACTAAGAAACGAATAATAATGAAACATCTGTTGGATGTCTGCAAGAATTGCAACCCTCTCTTTCCGGAAGCGTAAAAGCACTCCAAGGAGGGAGTTGTTGAGATTGGGTCCAGTGAGGAGCACGTCATTGAGGGAGACGCCGGAGTACTGGGCACTGGAATCAAAGACAACCCTGATCTGATTGCGTTTCTGTGGGTGATAAACCCCAAACGTTGGGAGATACCAGCACTCCTCCCCTTCTGTCAGCGGTGGTGCTTCCTCTGCATGTCCATTGGCAAATATCTTCTTCATGAATGTCACATACTGTTCTTCCATTTCTGGTTTTCTTTTCAAGGTTCGTTGCAAGGATGCGAACCGGTTGACTGCCTGCCCTTTGTTATTTGGTAAAGGCTGGCGTAGTTCTCTGAAGGGCAGTGGGGCGACCCAACTGTTAGCTTCGTCTCTGTAGACGTTTGTGTCCATTATCTTCATGAAGATGGTGTCTTCCACTGATGGAGCAGGTTTGTTGTCGTTCTCAGTACGGTTGAACACTGTCTGTCCTAGCATACTCTCTGGTGCTGTACCAGACCTGTTAAGGCTATGGGGCGTCTCCTTGACATGCATGAAGCTTGTACAGGGTTGAAAGATTGAGTGGCGACCGCTGTCTGGCACGTTTGTCTTGAACGTGTTGACTGTTGGTTTATGTACATTATGTACATTATGCACACTTCTCCTATCACTACCCAACCTAAATCCAGACGTTGGGCAAAGGGGGCATTATGTGGTCCGTTGACCTGCTGCCTTACCTTGTGTGCCCTAAGGACATCTCTTCCGAGCAGCAGTAGTATTTCTGCCTCTGGGTCCAGTTCAGGGATGTGCTCGGCAATGTGATGGAGATGAGGCTGATGAAGAACAGCGTTCGGTGTTGGAATTTCAGACCGATTATTCGGGATCTCATGACACTCAATGAGTGGTGGGAGAGAAATGAGCACTGTGCCGTCCAGTGACTCGATTTCGAATCCTTCTGCCCTCTTGCCGGATGTTTCTATGATGCCGGAGCAAGTTCTGAGATGGTACGGGAATGGTTTGCTCTTCACACTGAACAGCTTGAAGAACTCTGGTCTTGCTAATGAGCGATTGCTCTGGTCATCCAGGATCACATAGACTTTGATGGCCATGTCCTTTGAACCCTTGGGGTAAAGCTTTGCGAGACATCTTTGAGCATGAGCGGCTCCACTGGCCTGGACTGCAAACTTCTGTGCAGCTTGCTCCAACGACAGCCATGTCGGGATCATCTTCTCCCTCCCCGCCGTACTCTCGTGGCGGTGAAGGAGCCTTGACGGTTTGAGGAGGTGGGCCAGGGTGCATGGCTGTATCATGACTGGTGCTGTTGCATTCAAAACACTTCACAGAGAACCTGCAGTCTTTGGCAAGGTGGGAGATGGAGGCGCAGCACTTAAAACATATTCCTTTCTCTCTGAGGAAGGCCTTTCTATCATCGAGGAGTTTATTCCTGAATGTTCTACACCTTTTAAGGGGATGGGGTTTGTTATGTAACGGGCAGTTCTTGTAAGGGTCGTTGGTTGTGGAAAGATCCGTTTTGTGCACTGAGATGGGTTTGTTGGTGTTAAAGTTCCGTGAAAATGGTTTGTCAGGCTTGGTGGGTGTTGTGGTGCTGCCTTGATGAATGAAGCTAGGGTTGCTGCGCTTTTTTGCCTTGTAGCTAACAAAGTTGCAAAAATACTCGAAGGGGGGGAAACGCCCGTCGCTTCCTTCTTTGTACCGTGACCCTGCGGACACCCACTTCTCCTGAAGCCCGTAAGGGAGTTTGTCCACGATTGGTCCTATCCCGCGAGAGGTGTCCAGATAGGACAAGCCGGTCAGATATCCATCTTCTTTAGCACCTTGGATCTCTGCAAGTAGATCCCCAAGCTCACGTAACTTCAAGTGATCCTTGGCTGAAATCTTAGGAAAGTTGTCCAGGCGCTGGAACATTGACTTTTCGATGACTTCGGGGGCAGCATAAGATTCACGCAACCATTCCCATGCTTTGTCTAGAGCCAGATTGGGGTTGTTGACATGCACCGATCGCATGCGTTTAACCTGTTCACTAGATTCTTTTCCAAGCCATTTGGTCATGAGGTCCAACTGTTGGGTTGCTGTTAGGTTGACTTCATTGGCTGCACTTGAGAAGGAGGAGTACCATGCACGATAATTCTCGGGCTTGTCATCAAACTGGTACAGCCCTGAAGTCACAAGGTCTCTTCGTACCAAATACTGTGCCAAAGGCTCCCCTAAATTGGACGTGGGTGTGCCAGTTTGAGGGAAATGTCGTGGAGTATACGACGGAGCATGAGCGTTCATGGTGGGGTTGGCTCTACTAACCTTAGCCTTTGTTTCAGTTTTAGTTGGGTCAAATAATTCTGGTGGAGACGGTTGCTTGATGTCTGCATTTTCCCTGCTGACAGGTTGTAATTGTGAATCGTCTTCCACAGGTGGATGCCATGATATGAAGCTGTCATGTGACCTTGCTTTGAGTGAGGGAGCAACGGGTAAGGGTGAGGAAGGAGAACGATTTTTAAGGCTGATCTGGGATAGAACATATTCACTGGTGCGTTCGATTTTCTCCTTTTCGGATTCAGATTTCCCGTCTTCGATAACAGACTGCATCGCCTCTGCGTCTTCCAACACTCGAGCTGTCACTATGGCTGCGTCAGCTTCTCTATGAAGGTTTAGCACTTCCAACTCTGTGTCTAACCTTATAGTTTCCAATTTATTTTGAGCGTCTCTAGTGGCTCTTTCTGCTTCTCTAGCAGCCTTTTCCAATTTTATCTTAGCCTCCTGGCTAGCATATGAGGCTCTCACGTTTGCTGCTTCTGCTTCAGCCCGAGCATGGGCTGCGCTTACTGATGATGCTGATGTTTTGCTGCTCCTAGCACTGCCGACAGCCGACCTGCTGCTTGTTGCCATCGCGACCACTTCAAAACATCCAATGCTGCATTTTCACTGTAGTGTTCTCGTGCAGTGTGTCGAAACTCTGACTAAACACTGAGTTAAACCGTAGCCAATGAGACAAAGTCGTAGTAAGCTTGACCTTTTACTGTCACTTCTTCATCGACAGACGGTGAAAACTGCAAATAAAATACAAAAATATTGTGTCTATTTATGACAAACCTTATGACTAAACATCACGTTATGCATAGTTATAAATAACAATAGAAACTGTCCAATACTGAAATTAGGCATTCTGATTGACAATTGCATCACTTTTTAGCTTGTATACAACTGCAACCCAAATCGCCCTAAACAACACGTCAAACAGTTTTTCGAACTAAATCCATCATAATATAACATCTTCAACATGTCCTATAACAATCAAACAACTCACGGCATTGCCATTCTGATGCCTCCAAGTGGATGCTGATTGATTATGTTCCGATGCACATGTCGGCCATTCTTTCTACCCAGGTAAGTTTAACAGGAAGATCGCCGGAAGTGACTAAACCGGAAGTGACTAAACGTGACTAAAAGTTAGTCGCAAAAAAACGAAAACGGCAAAATAATATTTATTTTTACATTAGCTAATTTAAACTGTTAGGTAATTATTTAAGAAATAAATGTAATAATATTAAATGCCTGGAGAGGCAACACAGTGTGTATGTGTATATGTGTGTGTGTGTGTTGGTGGGGGGGTTGTTAAAGGTGAATTCTCTAAAGGGAACTGACACTATATTTTTTATACAGTATATGAAGCCAGGATTTGATACAATAACCTCATCATTCTTGAGTGTTAAACACATTAATCAAAATTATTTAAGACAAATCTGTTTATTGATTTGTTTTATTATGGACGTTTTATTTCTGAATGTTAAACATAAGTCTCTTCCAACTTCTGACATAATTCCATAAATCCAAAAAACTAAACTAACCTACTATAAGGGAATATTCATTTACCACATGTTAAATAACCATATACCAAATAGCAGACAGAAAAAAAACATCAGGACTACTAAATACATAAAACTGAATTATTTTAATAAATATAAAAATGATGGCTAAAGAAATCGGGTAACAAGGGACAAAGATTCAAAAGATAAAGATCTTTGTTGCCACCTTGTGGTCTTGGGACGGGTTAAACACCACTAAGCAATCAAGCCTAGGGCACCAAAATGTGCAAATGTACACCCTGTGTACTTGCAGGGGCGCAACTACTCACTGTCATTACAAAGGCATAAGCGGGATGCTAATTCTTTCCACAACAGATAAGCATTTAAGTGATAACCACAGGTCTGATGGTGCTGCAGCGTTTTTGAAAGACACTGCCAGTTATTTTACCCGTGTGTCAACAACTCTAGCTCCACCAAAAAACTTACATGCAAAACAATACACAGTACAGTACAGTAACCTATCCCGCTGCACTTTTTCTCCATTGGACATTGAACAAAAACAGTATTCTTTGGAAAATCACCTTTTACTCTTGTCTGATGTTGGATATGGCCCATCAGGACATTTCTGTGGGCCATTCTCAACCATACACTGCCTAAATGAGTCCCCAATCTGGTGTGATGGTGGCCAGTCAGATGGATCTTCTGAGTAAGGCCTTGTCTCAGCCCTCTCCTCTTCACCTCTCGGTTCCTCATTCTCTTCCACCTCCTCTTCACCTCTCGGTTCCTCATTCTCTTCCACCTCATCCTCACCTCTCGGTTCCACATTCGCTTCCAATTCCTCCTCAGTGGTGAGTGGCTCTCAATCTTTGTCTGCACTAATTTTTTCCCCAAAAAGGACACCGTGAATAGGTTGGTCAACAGAACTTCAAACCATACTGGACATTTTGTTTTGCGTGGTCTAACTAATAGAACTCCTACCTTTCCTCACTGGTCTCATCTCTACTTGATGCCATCGCCGACCTCATGTCTGTCTCATTCCCTCCTTGCCTGTGTTCTTCTCCACTAAGACATATTGTCAAACAAGCTTTTCCATATTAGTTTTTCCATAATAATATTAAGTAGGGCTCCCCCTACACTTCCACCTAATGTTGGACCATCTGTTTCCCCTGTCTTTCCTGATCCACCATCCTCTCACCTGAATGAAAGAAACTCACTGTTAAATATAGCAGCCTTAATTGCATTCTTAAATCAACGATTAGTGATTGCATCCGATAAGACAACTTAAACAAAAAAAAATCCACTATTATGCAGTAAGTTTGTGCTGCTGTTGAAATTACATTCACATTTTGGATTTTAAAAATTACAAAAATGGAGAGCCACTAAGCACAGACCTTTAATGAGAGGGAGATGTGACCCTGTAATTACAGCTTCCATGTCACCCAACATAACTGTAGCCTGTATGTCTGACAGCCCAGCTAACACGCCCGTCTCACTGCCGACCAAAGCTTAACTTATGCTTCACTTCTATTTTCAAGCGTTTCTGAAGCATCTCGGTTATGATGTTATCTGATGAATCTTGAAAATATAGCGAAATAAACGGCGGCGGTGTGAATTGATACGCCTACATTACGCCTACGTTACACTCACGTCTCTCTCGCCTGCGGTGTAAATTCCCCTTAAGCCTACTTTTTTCGTGCTACACACTATACAAGTTAATTATATTTGAATTATTATAAGTATACAATGTAGCCTTTATTTTCATCCTTTCTCGTAACATCAACATCAATTCTCGTTATAACGAGATCTGTAGGCTACTGACCATTGACCATCCACTTCTGAAATTATATGAATACAAATTCAAATTGACGGTATGACACTATATCCCTATTCCCGCCGACCCATCTTTTTTTTGTGATCAAATGTTTTTTTTATTCAGAATAATCACTTTCAAATTACAAACAATATGCTGAGACAAAAAGAGGTGTCCCAGGACCAAAAAACACACAGGGAGGAAAGAAGGGAAGGGGGACATAATAAAAACACAACAGTAAGAATGATGTCTGCAGCTTACTAATAAGTCATATAGAAACAGACATACACAAACACACACATAGATAAACAAACAAACAAATAACATTGACAGAGGAACAGTCATATAATAAGACATAAGGGACCAACCATATGTGCAAATAGAAGTAAGAAGGCTATAGCACACATCTACAGCATATCCTTCAAAGACTCAGCAACGTTGAGCCAAGTGTCCAAAGTCTTTTCTGATGCTCCATTTATACAAGCTGTAGAGATCTCCATATATATGACATCCAAAAAGGAAAGGGTCCATGCTCGAATAGACAAGTCATGAGGTGGTTTCCAACGGGTTGCAATCATTCTCTTAGCGGCTGTAAGTCCGGCAAATGTAGCACGTTCTTGAATTTTAGAGAGCCGAAGCGCTGACAAATCATTTAGAATCAAAACACTGATAGTTACAGGTACAGTATCATTAATCAAGGCAGATAACTTGGATGCAATATTGTTCCAAAACTGACAAACAGGAGAGCATTCCCAGAACATGTGAAGATATGTACCTTGAGCTTTTAGTGGGAAGAAAGTGCATAATGGACTGGTAATTACTTTCATGTGATGCATTTTCACAGGGGTGAGATATGTCCTACGAATGAAATTGTAGTGAATCTGCTGATGGTCTGGATTGCGTGATACTTCTGTAATGTTAGACCATACATCATGCCAGTCGAGATCAATGTCCAGGTCTGGGCAATCACGTTCCCAGACCCTCTCAATAGGAAGGCTGGGGCGGCCAGGTATCACCAGAAACTGATAAAGCTTGGATACCATACCGCTGGTTTTTTGCTGCATTGTAAATAATTTCCGGATAGGATGGATGGGTAAAGATCTCTGCCAGGGGACACCATATGCCTTGAGTGCTGATCTTAATTGAAGATAAAAGAAAAAAGAGGAACGTGGTAGACTGAATGAACTTTGTAAGTCGGAAAAAGGTAACAAGCCAGTCTCGCTAAAAATGTCTTTTAGATAATGAACCCCCCTCTGTTCCCAATGTGGAGCTGTTATAGGCCTCCCACCAATCAGGAGTGCTTTATTGTTGAATAGTGGAGAAAGTGTATGCCAATTGCATGGTATATGGCAATATGTTTCAACCAATCTCCAAGTTTTTATAAGATGAGACATAATGGGGCCAAAGCGCAACTGGCACTGTTTATTAGAGATATTGGCAAAAAGAACGTCATGGAGTGACCACGGTTCTATCATAGCACTTTCTAAAGCACGCCAGCACACAGAGGTATCTGGGTCGAACCATGTAAGGAGAGGCCTTAACACAAAGGACCAAAAATAAAGTTTAAAATTGGGAACTGAAAGACCACCATCCTCTTTCCTCCTCTGTAGAGTAGACTTTTTAAGTCTCGGCCGTTTGCCATTCCAAATATATTTAGATACTGCTGACTCTAATTTGCGCCAATAATCAGAAGGAGGGGAAAGAGGTAGCATAGAGCTAACAAAATTAATCCTGGGTAAAACGTTAATTTTAACCACAGAGATACGGGCTTGAATAGACATGGGGAGACTCATCCATTTTTCCATATCTTTCAATATGTTGTTCCGAGCAACAGAATAGTTATGCTTAATAATCTGGTTTAAACAAGGAAAAACCTCAATACCTGTTTAACAAAAACTGTTTAACAATGGGGATGTTAGCAGAGATGATTGAATTGCAAGCAGAGTCGTTTAGATGGAGTAATGCAGACTTAGACCAGTTAATTTTGAAGCCTGATAGGCTTCCATACTCCTCGCATAAGGATAGAAGGTGAGGAAGAGACTGAGAGGCGTTTTCTAAAAAGACCATAACATCATCCGCAAACAATGAGAGGTGATGCTGCGTATTTCGAATGCATACCGGTGACACCACAGTGGATTGGCGAATGGCTTGAGCCAGAGGCTCAAGAGAAAGGACAAATAATGCAGGACTAAGGGGGCAACCTTGGCGTGAAGATCTAGAAACGGGAAATAAAGAGGAGAAGGTGCGTCCTGTTAAGACTCGGGCTGAAGGGTTAGAATACATAACTTTAATCATGCCAATGAAAGTGTTACCAAAGCCCATCACCTCTAAGACTGACCATAAAAATGACCACTCAAGTCTGTCAAAAGCTTTCATTGCGTCAAGAGAGAGAAGTGACATTGGTGTCTTACTGTCTTCTGAAGCATCAACAATGTGGAGAAGGCGTCTAACATTATCTGCTGCTAATCTTGTTTTTATGAATCCTGTTTGGTCAGAATTTATTAATTTTGACATATGTGACTCCAGACGACGGGCTAGGAGCTTTGCAAAGACTTTTAAATCAGAGTTTAACAGGCTAAGAGGACGATAGCTAGAGCACTCTGTAGGATCCTTATCCTTTTTCAAGAGTAAGGATATCAAGGCAGTGTTAACATCCCTTGAGAATTCACCCTTCTCAATAGAGAAGTTAATCATGTCAAGAAGGAATGGACCCAACCGTTCCCAAAAAGTAACATAAAATTCAGGGGGGATCCCATCAAAACCTGGTGACTTTCCCCTTTGCATACTCTGTACTGCCATTCTTAATTATTCTATAGTGATCAAATTGTCTAAGTCAGCTGATTCCTCTGCTGATAATTGAGGCAAGTCAAGGTGATCTAACCATCTGTCACAGTGTGTCTTATCTAAAGTAACCTCTGATTCATACAAATTAGAATAAAATGTCTGAAAGGATTTATTTATTTCAACAGGGTCAGTTCTGATATTGCCATCTGCAGATTTAATGGTAGAAATATCTGAAAAGTGGTCACTGGACCTGATTCTCATGGCAAGTAGATGACTAGGTCTAGTGCCCTGGAAATAATAACGCTGTCTCGTTCTATGAATTAGAAATTCAGATTTCCGTTTCAGAATGTTGTTTATTTCTTTCTTGACTAGTGACCGTTCTAAAGCTATTTGATCAGTAAAAATTGTTTGCATCAATGAGTCTAATCTGGTGAATTCAGCTTTGAGGTTTTGCAGTTGAAGTGACCTAGCTTTGTTTGCATTTGAGCAGAAAAGTATGGTATTGCTCCTAATAAAACCTTTTATTGCGTCCCACAAGATCCTTGGATCTTCTACAGAGCCAACATTAATTTCTGCAAATATCTGGAATTCTGCAATAAATTGTGCGACATAGGATTCATTATTCAATAAAGAGGAATTGAAACGCCATCTAACAGCACGTTGAGACAGTCGACCTAGGGTGGTGGAGCAGAGGACCCCTTTATTTTTTTTTATTATTATTATTTTTGAATTTATATAGCGCTTTTCTAGACACTCAAAGCGCTTTACAGTGAAGGGGGACCTCACTAACCACCACCAATGTGTAGCACCCACTTGGGTGATGCACGGCAGCCAATTGGCGCCAGAACGCTCACCACACACCAGCTTGAGGTGGAGAGTGAGGGAATTAATGAATGAGCCAATTCTATATATATAGGGGGATGATTAGCGGGACAGATTGAATGAGCCTGGTTGGGCAGTTTTAGCCAGGACACCGGGGGATCCCCTACTCTTTGCGATAAGTGCCCTGGGATCTTTCATGACCTCAGTGAGTCAGGACCTCGGTTTTACGTCTCCTCCGAAGGACGGCACCTTCCACAGCACAGTGTCCCCGTCACTGCACTGGGGCATCGGGAATGATGTTTTTTGGCCAGAGGGAACAGTGCCACCTACAAGCCACCACCCGACACCACTTACAGCACCTGGTATTCCGAGGCGTCTCTCATCCAAGTACTAACCAGGCCCGACCATGCTTAGCTTCCGAGATCAGACGAGATCGGGCGTGTTCATGGTGGTATGGCTGATAATATATATATATTATATATATATATATATATATATATATATATAATATGATTTATGGTCAGATAGTGCCATTGGGAGTAGCACTGCTTTATCAATTGAGTTAAATAAATGAGGGGATGCAAAAAGAAAATCTATTCTGGAAAAAGACTTGTCTACCTGAGAAAAAGGAATAATCCTTACAGGTGGGGTTAACTGCACTCCAAATATCTATAAGCCCCAAGCTGTTGGCCCATGATTTCAGAGCATTTGTGGACTGAGCCTGCTCCCCTGTCGCCTTTGCGTTCGACCGATCAATTTGTGGGTCCCAAACAGCATTGAAATCCGCACCAACAATAAAAGAACAGTCCGTTAACTCCAACATTTGATTGGTGAGCGTATTATAAAAGTTGCCATCAAAAACATTAGGCGCATAAGCCGACACTAGAGCAATTTTCCTAGTATTGAATTCTATCGTGGAGATCACAATCCTGCCTGTATCATCCGACCAAGAGGACAGAACTTTAAGTGGGAGATTTCGTTTGACAACAATGGCTACTCCTTTTGTTTTTGTGCTCGCTGAGGAAGATGCAATTGTGTGGTAGAATCTATTGGCTAAACGGCCGGTGTCAGCCTGTAGCAAATGCGTCTCCTGTAAAAATGCAATGTCAACGTTTCTCTTTTTTAGTAAGCCCAGAGAGCTGGCTCGTTTATGAGGGGCATTCAGTCCACCACAATTCCAAATTAAAAATGAAAGATCACCCATTATCAAAAAGGCTGCGCTCTAAATGAAAGTATATGTGGAGAAGTATAGTGCTACCGCTCTCCACCTCGTTAACTCCTAACAACAGTGCATCCAAAGTTAAAGACCGGGTAAACCAAATTCAGTATTTTTCTTCTTATCATATTAATTAGGCCTTAAATGTGTCCCTCAAAACATGTAAAAAATATTTTTCCCATTCATCATTTCCTTGAGGAGCTAGGCCTCAGAGAATGTTCTGTGTGCAGGTTTAAAATGGGCGGGTCTACATCGAAGACCGCTTTACGTAAAGCGGTCTTCGATGTAGACCCGCCCCCTGCTGCCCTCTAGGTATAAATACATTAACCGCGCACTAGCATTCTGTGGTTTCACCCGTCTATGGTTTTACCGCTCACGAGTCTGGTTTGAATTGTCAGTTTGCAGCTAGCTTGCCCGTTATGCCTCTTCAACCTCGTTGGTGCATCTTCCCTGGATGCCACAGTGGGAAACGTAACGTTAACGGTTCGTTTACTTTATTTAAGTTTCCGACCGAAGACGGTCGCTCTCCGGTGATGGGCGTGGTTTCCTGGCCTGCAGCGCACACGCCCCCACCGTCCTGAGCCAGGGATTACTGCTCATTTTTCATCAACTTTGAAGCATAATTTTATATACTTCGCGATTTTTTTAGTCCTTCAAATTTGGCAGGGTGGTTAATAATATATTTTCCTGTGGTATTATAAACTCAAAACCCATAATTATTCTTGGTTTACCCGGTCTTTAAGTCCCTCACGACACAAAACACATAAGACAGGTAACAACAACAGACGAGACAGTGATACGAAGGGGAAAGCGGGCGAAGGGGGGGAAACATAGCCAAAGGGCTAACACTCAAAGTAGGTCTGTGATCCAGAATGGATAAGGGGCAGTAAAAAGGAACATGTAGCCCATAAGTACCTGGTTGCAACGGCAACTGGTTCCACATTAAATTAACTTTAGAATAAAACAACATTTCTCGTCAAAAACAAAAAGCACAAAATCGCAGGCAGTAATGGCCTGGTTAACCTAGCTGCTATGCCTAGCAGCCAGTTAACTAACCTAGGCTATAGAAAACAGTTCGATATGGCATTCAGTCTCTGTAATCATAGCAGATAACAGTGTAATAACACTAGAACAAGGGTATTAAGACAAACCGAATGCTCAGTTTGTGCTCATCAGCCAGATGTTTTAATCCTGCTCTTCCTCCAAGGCGTTTCCCGTAGTAGAAACCGATGTGACGGTCATCTCTGTTGCAACAGGTGGATGAAAGGGAACTCGGTTCACGAAGTCCTCAGCATCCTCAGCGGAGGTGAATGCCCTATACTGGGTGCCTTCTTTGATCTTCAGGGTTGCCGGATAGAGCAGGAAAAAATCAAGCGCCTTGGCTCGTGCTAAATCCATAGCTTGATGAAAAGCTTGGCGACATTTGACCGTGTGGTTGCTGTAATCCGGGGAGAAGCGAATTTTCCGACCATCGACGATGAGAGGAGATTTCCGCGCAGCCTGTTAAATCGCCTGCCTGCTTGTGTAGCGAAGCACGTTGAAAATCAACGTGCGATTAGTAGTGACATTCTTCTTTGAACCAGGCCTATCACTGTAGATTCGGTGAGCTCTCATAATATAGATCTGATCATCCACCAGTTGTGGGAACCACGCAGACAAGGAGTGCGAGAGATATTGAATAGCATTAGAGCCTTCTAGTCCCTCTTTCAAACCAATGACACGAATATTGCACCTTCGGTTTCTGTCCTCCATATCGGCTAGCTTCACCTCCAGCTCTTGAAAAGCGTGGCCATGGCTATCAAGTACGCTTGAGTTACTTTCCACGGTAGTTTTTAGGTTGTTCACATATGACCTGATAGAGCCAAGGCTTGCAGTAAAAGATGTTAGCTGTGCTTGGATAGCAATTAGCTTCTCGTCGTTGTCGATCCCCACTTGTTGAATCTGAGCAAGACGCGGCTCGAAGTAGCTTCTCTGCTTCTCCAGCAATGCCTCGGCAATGGCATCAATATCGTTGCGTTGAGGTCTGCCTTTGCTTGACATTCTGCTTTAACTACCTTTATCGAACACAAAATGGTAAAATATCGAAGTTGGAACCAACTAAAACAACTATTTGACAAGGTTGGGCTAGGAGCTCAACTTTAAGCCGCCATCTCTGTCCAGCCGATCACGTGACTCCCCCACCGACCCATCTTGAATTTAATACACGTGTGTGTGTGTTTGTGTGTCTGTGTGTGTGTGAGAGAGGTTGTGTTTCCCGAAGCTCCGCTAGACAGTGGCAAAAAGTACTTAATTCATCGTTCAGGTCTACTTTATTTTATTTTATTTCATGATCATAATACTTAAGAATATATAGTTTGTTTCCGTCAACCTCAATTGCTCGATTCAACAATACTTTTTGGCACTTTGACTACCGGATCAGACCGCAGCAAAAGCCTTGGACTTTCCTATCGCCAACATGCCTCTGTACTCGGATGTCTCAGGCACAGAGACTGGGAAATGCACAGACTGCACCAAACTGCAACAGACAGTGGCTTTATTTGAAACGAGGCTAGCAGCATTAGAAAAATGCAAAGGACTTCTCCAGGATACAGTGCCGATGGGTGAGTTTGCTGAGCTAGCTCAGACAAATCCACAACAGGATGATCAAAGCTATACTGTATCCTTCCCGAAACTGGACAAGAGAGAGACAATTCCAACTGCCTCTCATTGGCACAGAGTCGGCGCTAAGCCCAAACAACATTCCAAAGTGAATCAACAAGTTCACTCAACGCCAAATGCTAAGATTCCCAAAGCTAAAATCAGCCGGATTAGCCAATCGCTGAAGTTTACCATGCCGATGAAGAACCGGTTCCTACCACTCCAGGAGTCCACGAACGCGCCTGCCACCCATGCACCCCTGAGCCCCAGGATGCGTCCGGACGGACGGTGGGGACAGAGACAGAACAAGAACCAGTCACCACGGAGTCGAGCTGTGCATGCGTCTGCGACCGCCACTTCAAGCCAACAAGGGCCCATCTCACAGAAAGCAGATGAACCAGACACTCTGATTGTAGGAGACTCAACCATAAAGGATATAACCGGTAAGAAGATCAAAACATGCTACTTCCCAGATGTGATGGTTAGTGATGTCAACCAGAAACTAACCACAATTATATTGGAAAACCCCAAAATCTCACAGATTATTGTGCATGCAGGACTTAATGATATTCGAAGAGAACAGTCAGAACTTCTGAAGAGGGATTTCACTGAACTATTGGATACACTGGACAAATTACACGTTAGGTCATTCATCAGTGGACCCATACCAGCCGTTGACAGGGGAATAAACAGATTCAGTCGTCTACTTGCACTGAATACATGGCTTTCAAGAGTCTGCAATGAAAGAGGAAGGGGCTTTACTGACAATTTCAACTTGTTCTGGGGGTGCAAATATCTTTTCAGAGCAGATGGCCTACACCCAAACAGGTTAGGCTCAAAACTGTTAAGGGACAATCTTCTCTTCTCACTCTCCCACCATGAGAAGAAGCGAGACTACAGCCTCCCCCACACATCTACTGTCCCACTATCTGACACACAGATAGCAGACAGACCACAGACCTTGAAGAGAGACAACAGCCTGCCCGACACCATCGACACCATGCCTCCCCCCTTTGCTGATGCTGGCTTGGCGAGGAACGGCCACCCCCCTCCTCTGCACTCCCCCATCGACGATGACCTCCAGCACTCACCCATCGATGATGACCTCCAGCTGTCCCCCATTGATGATGACCACCAGCCTCATCTCTCCCATAGCCACAACGACAACTCCAGTTCCACTGTCTCCTCCCTTTATGATTTTCCAGATGAATTTAAGAAACTGAGAAATGTTGGCATCAAATTTGCATCTGCGTCAATGATACCATCCCCATGTCATGACCACAGTCTGATAACACCCAAGCGGAGGGCGCCCCAGCCCCCCCCCTCCCTGTACTGATAGTAGTCCTGATTATTACTGAGACAAAAAAGGGTTCAGCCGTAGACACAGCACAAAGGAAGTTTTGCATAATCTGTTGAACCCAAGGTTGCCTACATAAAAACATGGCAACTTTTGCATTCCTGCTGTAATCACTAAGAGAGTAAACAAAGGGAAACTTGGACGCACTGCTAACCTCTCAAATCTCATACCTATTCCCTCCAAACCAAAATCAACCTTAAAGCCTATCAATAACACCATCAGGATGGGTCTACTTAATGTTAGGTCTCTTAATAACAAATCTTTTTTAGTTAATGATTTTATTACTCATTAATGATTTTTTAACTGAAACATGGCTAGAACAAAATAACAGTGCAACCGTTCTGATAGAGACAGCTCCTCCCAACTATAACTTTTTTGATGTATGTAGATCTGGAAAAAGAGGTGGAGGGGTTGCTGCTATATTTAAAAATGTATTTCAGGGGAAACAGATGGTATTTGGTGATTTTCCATCATTCGAATACCTTTGTGCTGTATTGAAATGTTCGCCCAGAGTTCTCCTATTAATTATTTACAGGCCACCCACATACGCTGCAAATTTCTTCGATGACTTTACAGAATTATTGTCTAGCATCTCCACAGACTTTGACTGTCTAGTTATAACTGGTGACTTCAATTTTCATACTGATGATTTTAATGATAAGTGTGCAAAAAAACTTTTTACCATTTTGGACACATTTGAAATGTCTCAACATGTGAAAGAGGCTACTCATTGTAAGGGGCACACTCTAGACCTGGTTATCACAAAGGGTCTCAATGTTTCAGATCTCTCTGTGACTGATCCTTCACTGTCTGACCATTTCTGTGTTTTCTTTAATATATCTTTTATTCCCGACATACAGACAACCAAATACTGTCAAAAAACGGTATATCAATGAACATTCTAATGTACTTTTTAAAAAGGCCATCTCCTTGCTACCACCTCTCAACCCATGTTCTGCTGATGATCTTTTAGAAAACTTTAATTTTAAAATTTTGAAAGTCATAGATGTCATTGCACCTTATAAGGTTAAAAAGATTTCTGGAAAGCAAAAGGCACCTTGGAGAAAAGCTGCTTTTGTAACAGCCCAGAAAAAAGAATGCAGGAAGGCTGAACGCATATGGCGTAAAACAAAACTTCATATTCACCATGACATCTATAAAGAGAGCCTCCGTGCTTACAATTTAGACTTAAAAAGTGCTAGAGAAACATTTTTCTCCAATATCATTAAAACCAATACTAATAATGCCAAAACCCTATTTGCAACTGTTGACAGACTGACCAAGCCCCCAACACAAATTCCACCTGACCTTCATTCCACTCAGAAATGCAATGAGTTTGCAGCATTTTATACTGATAAAATTGAATGCATTAGACGCGCCATCAAGGTCTCCACTTTAAACAAAAATGCTGGACTACCACCATATTCAGGCAAAAGTAACGTGGCAATGACATGCTTTAATGTCACAGACTCTAAAACTCTTGTGGAAACTGTGACACAACTGAAGCCATCCACCTGTTGCCTTGATACTTTACCTACCAACCATATACTATACCATAACTATTTGCACATATTGCAAATAGTTAACAACTCTCTTCAATCAGGCACTTTCCCAAAAGCCTTAAAAACTGCAGTTATCAAACCCCTTTTAAAAAAGCGGAGCCTAGATGCCTCTATTATTAACAACTACAGACCAATATCAAATCTACCTTTCATAAGTAAAATCATTGAGAAAGTTGTCCTCCAGCAACTTAGTGACTTCCTGGCATCAACTGGTTGCTATGACACCTTCCAATCCGGATTTCAACCCCTTCACAGCACTGAGACCGCCCTTATTAAAGTTGTAAACGACATCCGTCTTAACACAGACTCTGGCAAAATCTCAATACTAATGCTACTAGACCTCAGTGCTGCATTCGACACTGTAGACCATACAATACTTTTGGACAGATTAGAAAACTGGGTTGGGCTTTCAGGCACAGTTTTAAATTGGTTTAGGTCCTACCTACAAAATAGGAACTACTTTGTTTCCATTGGCGACTTTGTTTCAGAATCAACAAACGTGACATGTGGAGTCCCACAAGGTTCGATCTTAGGACCCTCTCTATTCAACATCTACATGCTCCCACTAGGGCAAATCATGCAAAATAACAATATTGACCATCACTGCTATGCTGATGACACGCAAATCTATGTATCTCTATCACCAAATGACTATCAGCCCATAGATCTGTTGTGCCAGTGCATTGAGCAAGTCAAAGACTGGATGTGCCAAAATTTCCTTCAACTAAATGAGGACAAAACCGAGATAATTGTATTTGGTGCTAAAACCGAAAGGCTTAAAGTTACCCAACACCTTCACTCTCTGTCCCTGAAAACCTCAATCAAAGCCAGAAATCTAGGGGTTATCATGGATTCAGATTTACATTTCGACAGTCACATCAAATCAGTTACAAAATCTGCATATTATCACCTTAAAAATGTAGCAAAACTTAGAGGGCTCATGTCTACCGAAGACTTACAAACACTTGTACATGCCTTTATCACTAGCAAGCTTGATTACTGCAATGGTCTCCTTACAGGTCTCCCAAAAAAAACTCTAAGGCAACTACAGCTTGTTCAGAATGCTGCTGCTAGAGTTCTAACAAAGACCAAGAAATGTGAACATATTACACCAATTCTTAAATCATTACATTGGCTCCCTGTATGTCAGAGAATTGATTTTAAAATCATGTTGCTAACCTATAAATCCCTACATGGTTTAGGGCCAAAATATTTAACTGATATGCTTCCACTACATAAGTCTTCTAGACCACTAAGATCCTCTGAGACCAATCTGTTAATTATCCCCAGAGTCAACACGAAACATGGGGAAGCAGGATTTAGTTACTATGCAACAAATAGCTGGAATAAACTCCCTGAGGATTTAAGACTTGCCCCAACTCTGACAGCCTTTAAAACAAGACTTTTATGTTTGCTTTAGCTTTCTGCTAAATCTTAAATCTACAATGCTTCTATTCTTTATTTTATTAGTAACTTTGCCTTTATTTTCTCACTTTCTAAAATGCATTTTTATTAACTCTGCCTTTCTAAAATGTTTTTTTTAAACTTTGCCTTTATTTTCTATCTATTTTACTTTTTACTTATCTATTATTTTATTTTATTGTATGACAATGTTTATATGTGAAGCACTTTGAGTCTGCCTTGTGTATGAAAAGTGCTATATAAATAAAGTTGCCTTGCCTTGCCTTAATGACCATTCAAAGGATTTGTTTTTGTTGCTTCGAGGAGGTCTGGTGCAAAAATCTTAAACCCTGGCCGAAATACAGCGGAAAGGAGAGAGAGGGAGCCATAGAGAGAGTGACTGAGGGGCTTAATAGGGTCCACTAGAGGGTCGACCTCCACACACGGACTAACTGCCCTGTTTTCCAATGCAGATTTTATCCCCCCCTACCTAGAATGCATAGCGGTGGCCTAGCAGAATAGTTTTATCAATAAAATACTTATCCAATATCCTTTTCCCACCAGATTCTGCACTTGCGTATGGATCTACGATGGCTATGTGTTGTAGTGTAAGTGTATGTATGTGTTGTCTACGATGGCTATGTGTTGAAGTGTTAGTGTAGTGTTAGACAATTACTGCCATTTTAGAGCAGTAATTGTGATATATTTTGTGATGTGGGCCAACGCTATTACACATTGTGAAGTGAGACCGCATTGGGAATAGCGTTTCTATTGGTGAAGGTACTGCCAGCTATCACCAGCAGAGGTCAGTGTAAACACGCGGGAACCTCGTGTTTACAGAGTCTATTAAGGGCAGAGTCTATTACAGAGTCTATTTCGGGCAAACCTTCAGCATTCACAACAGATAAAATGAACTTCAAAACAAACACTGTCGTGTGCGTCCGTGTTTCTGAATCTGCCATTTAACATCCTGATGGGCCGTGGTCTGTTAACCTATATTTACCCCCCAGTCATGTGATCACAAACTAGTGATGTCTCTGTAACGACCCTCACTTGTGCAGGTGTTCGTGGTAGTGATTCAGACCTGGGATTTCTCAATGACATTTATTGCCCGCATTCACAATAAAAACATTCCATGAGCTCCAACGTAACTGCACGAATAAGTCTCCAACGGAGATGGTCTTTAATGTAGGCCTACGGGTAGCTCAAACTCCTAAAATGCGTGAAAGTAAACAGACAAGCAGTCACGCAGCCTAATATACAACCTTGGTGAATGCAGTACAACATCTGGAACCTAGTGAGAATTCACTTATGAGTCTTTCAATCTGAGTCTTTTTCAACTCCGTTACACCTCTTTGTCTCTTTATCCACCCATCCACGCAAACATTCTATATAGGCTATATATGAAAAAAAAAATATATATATATATATAGCTTCAGATTTTGAGTGGAATTAGATAATAATTATTATAAAACGGGTGGCTTAAATCAAGCAATCTGATTGGTTCCCAACTGTTGTATATTGAGCGTATACACACAGCTATGACGCCCATTCAGTTTACGGAGTTCAGTATCACTCCGCGCCTAACTTGAACTGTTGTTTATTTATATATAAAAGCAATAGCATAGTTCACTGAAGCCTAAAAAACATGTTGATTGATGGAGAGGGTGGAAATGTTGTAAAGCAATAGGCACACGATGAGTGAACTCGATAGTAGGCTAAATTGCCGGCGAAACCAAGCTACCGTCTTTAGCCTAGCCTTCTCTCTGAAGGACGCTACAGTGTGTTGCATAGTAGTGGTGGCTCGTTCGCGAACTAATCAGTTCGAAGGAACGACTCTTTAAAACGAACGAACCGAACTGATTCGCCGCTCTCGTTCGTCGTTGTTCGTCTCGTTCGTTCTCCGAGACTCGACTCCCAGCTCCACCCACTAGTCGCTGACTCGCGAGTCACCGTTCGTTCACTGACTGTGTTTAGCGGTGAAGACTCGAGGACTGAGAAGTCATGAGAGTCAGCCGGGCAACAACATCCCGATTCCGAACATGAAGCACTCCTCAGCTAAAAGGAACTTAGTTAATGTTGTGTTGATTGATGACCGTTTGCACCATTGCACGATCGCGATTCGTTTGAGAATGAGAACGAGGGAGGAGCTGAGTCTGACCGACTCGGCATTCGCGAACGAGCATTCGCGATTCGTTTGAACGAGAACGAGGGAGGAGCCGAGTCTGACCGACTCAGTGACTGAGAATCATGATTCACCGCTACCGGAAATGCGAACGAACGAACGAACGACTCTTCTTGGCGAACTGATTCTTTCAAACGAATCATGAAATCCACCACTATTGCATAGCAACCGCCGTACACTTTGCCGGCAGCCAGGAGGGACTACTTTTTTGTATTTGTTAAAAAAATGCTTTTCCGACTTTCTAGCTTTTTCAAAATTGAGGGTGTCTATGACTTTCATTTCGCCATACTTACGTAACCGTTTTATAAAAGCAATAGATCACTTCAGTCAGTGAAATGTGCTGATTATACCACAGTTAAGGGGCGTTGTCCGTTCCGACGCGCAGCGGAGGGACGGCATACCACAGCCTGTCGTGATCTATTGCTTAAGTAGAGCATAAGTTATGTGTGTGTGTTTATATATAATTAGGGCTGTCAAAATTGGCGCGTTAATAACGTGTTAACACAATCTCATTTTAGCACAAGATATATGTATATAGGCCTATATGCAGTAGGCCGGTATGTGTATGTATATAATCATGACATATTACAAAGTGATATGATCAAGGTATAATAATGAAGAACTTTATTTATAAGACAATTAATATTGAAAGAAAATAGCAATTTCAGATGAATTTTCGAAATTGAAATGTTGAACATCCAAAACAAATATTGTGTTACAAATAATCTTGTAGTTATTAATTATCCATCGTAAGACTTGATTCTTATACAACCAGAATTCATTAATTGTTAATTAATGGAAACTACGATCAATGGTGCTATATACATGGCAGCCCTCTAAGGGGCACTACGCAGCAATGTGCACGGGCAAGGTCAGGCTTGGAAATACTCCAGCAACTTTTTACAGATGGTAAAGTCGCAGTCCTTGCTTCGTGGTAATTAGTCACCAGGAGATCTCAGAGTCTCTAGTATAATCCCCCCCACCCCATCCTCCCAGCATTTCTACGCCTTTTACTGGTCTGGTCTCTCTCCGGGGGGTCCGTCCTCCACGGTGAGCCGTAGATGCTCACCCATTGGGTGCTCCTGGGTGTCCAGGGCCTGCCGGAGCTTCTCCCAGAACAGGTCTGGGTGTGCGTCTGCGCGGGACCAGCTCAGGTAGGTTTGTCTCTTCAGGAGCCTCCTCATGCGGTAGTACGGAGACAGCTGCTGCATGGGAATGTCCTCCAGGAACACCAGGATCAGCACGTCCTTCTGCTCGTCAAACAGACGGAAGCTGGGGAAATGGAAACGGGGAGAGTTGTTTTTTCATATATGTGAGCTGTTTAACCTTCAGGTGAAGGTTGGTCTGAGGAAGAAATACTTTCTTAATATACTCAAGTACTTTACTTGATTGTTTTTGACACATTTTCAACTTGCTACAACTTTCCATGCATTGATGTAACCAATCATTGCAAGTCAGTTATGAGAAAATGACCACGTGGCAATGTGGTGATTTAATCGTCCTTTAACCCTGATTGTTCAGAAATAAGTCGCGGGAGCGGCCTACAGTCTAAATTGGGTCATGGGTCATTGGGTCATGCAGAAGCAGGTGCAGTGGAGGCAAATATAGCTGGCCATTCCTAACAAATTACACCCAAATAATAGCTCTTAACTCTGACCTATAGCAGCTTCTATTTAAGGTTGTCAACACCAACTGGTAGTAGGTTACAAACTTCTGGCTTAGTGGTTAGATTGTTACCGGAAGATCTTTGCATATGTGCCAACACAAAGGTTTAATTTAAGCTTTGGTCTGTTGCACTTTACATTTGGAAGGAGGATGTATGAGGGTCGTGCAATAAGACCACAAGTACACATGTGAAGCTGATTTAATGAACAACCATATTCTGGTAATTCTGGTAAACTCTGATTTCTTACCTGGCAACCTGGATCTCCCTGGAGCACCATTCACTCTTCAGGTAATTGCGACTGACCACACAGATGGTCTTCCGGCTGCCATAGATGGCGTCTGTTATGTTTTCCATGATGGGTTTACCTGAAAGGCATTAGGCATTGAAAATACATTAAAATAATATTTGAAGTATGTTTATATCAATCATATGTAACAGGATCATTGTGTTATCTTTTATTTATATATATACTTTTTTTACTTTTGTGTATGGGTAGTACCCCCTCAGGTAAAACAACAGAATGTAGCTTTGTTACATCACAGTGCTAGAGAATGAAGGGCTAACATCAATAATCATTTATACGGCAACCAGAATAAACTTCTTAATTGCGACAATTCCAACCAGTAAGAATGCAGTTCTTCTGAGAATTTCTTGTGCTGCCGCTCTCTGAGCTATAAATCCTATGAATTAGTAGGCCAGGGTCGCATGGCCCCCGAAGTACATTCATTTTATCAATTTAAATAATTTATATTAGTCCTTATTCTAAAACCTGTTTATTATATACAACGTATATACTGTAGCTTTTACAGCCCTGTGGGTCCATTCTCTTACTAGCCAAACTGATCTTAGTTGCCAGTTGGCTAGTCAACTGGTATTAGGAGTCCAGCAGTCTGACGGTTCTAGCAGAGCTTCTTGGGTGAGACGGCACAGAGCCTGGGCCGGAAACCAACAACTGTGAGTTACGCCGTGCTACCTCTTTCGTTATGGTTATGAGATTCTACAAAGTTTGTGTTGTGTTGTGACACTCGCCTACAGATCGAATCTAAAGAAAGGGAAATGCACCGTTCTGAGCTCGGCTGCCATCAGACTTATGATATAAATAAAAAAACTCTGACTAGTGAGATTATTGAGTCAGTCAATGTTGAGCCATTCATTAGCTTACATACTAACACAGTCGTTATTCTGTTTCGCACTTTACTAAGCCGAGGCCAACAACACTGATTTAAAATGATAAACTATTCGTTGATGTAAGTAGATATAATAAAACCAGATGGCATTCATGTTATGAGGGAGTTTGAAGTGATTTAAGAGTTGTCCTGTCACTAGTTTCATTTATTGCCCTTCCTCTGCGTTTTAGCTTGTCAGTTGTAATACCAAGTGCCCCTCATGCGGGCGCCTCTGTACAACGCCATTCCATGGTGCGAATCTCAAACATAATAAACTGTTGTGTTGAACACTTGTTTCCATTTAGTTGATATTATAAGTATTTAGTATTTCTTTGACATGTTTTACAGTCTGAATACTAAACTCTTTTGAGATTTTCTTGCTTTGACATTGAGTTAAAGATGTACCTACAGTATATTATTGTTTTTCATGTAAATAAGGCATAATGTGCTATTTATATAATGTATATATACAACTCATAATATTCTGTATATCAAAGATTTCATTTAAATTTACTGAATATTATCAAGTCTTTTTGAAAACGTACCATTGCATATAGCTTTCTAGTTTTATATTGCATGTATGTATATCCTTGCCCAATTATCTGTGTATAGGTCACATGTTTTAGAGACAGACAAACAACATTGATTCACAAAATATAAAACCTACCAACAAACTAAGCGAATGTAGAAACCGTTGCTGTAAATACAAACAAAACATGCAAGGATTCTCTGTATAGAGTGCAACAGTGTGGTTCCGGAAGTAAAAGTCCAATTAATTTTCATCATAGAGATTTTGATTAAAAGCCTTAATGTCATAACCATCCAAATGATATGTACCACACGCCGTTATATTGTGAATTTATGGTATTTGCTCCTGTAGAAGCCACACGTTAATTGTGGCAACATCTCGTTTTTTTGAAAAACACAATATATTCGCCATATTATTGAAACCACAACACTACCCATAAATCCTGAAATGTGACACAACGTCTCTGATTGTTGGAGATCGCAGTTACCAGGAAACTTTACTGCACCCGCAAAAGTGAATGACTGCTACTGCTACCAGAACCCGTCTATGGAGACTATTCCTATAAGACACTCTGCTGCTACTGAACTCGATCGCTTACCACAGCAACCATGATTTATATTAATGGAAAGTTAGAGTTGTGGTTAGAGCTGTAGAGGAAATGACCTGCACCATTGGAAAAATATGTTGATAGAATATATGATAAAAATTAGGTACAAAAACAAGTACAAATATATGATATGGCACTAGCAGTGCTTTTTAGTAATTTGGGTAGCATAAAAGCAAAGGAATACATAATGTTGAATGAATACGTAACTGGAATCCGAGACTGAATTCACATGTATTAAAAATGAGTAAAGTTATTACGTGGTGACCACAGACAGCAAAGGGACGTACCATGTCGACGATGACAACGCTATACACTATATGAAACACTAACATACACACACACACATACACTAACACACACACATAGAATATATGACACAACTTCTTTAACAATATAATAATGACAAAGGTTATTATTATAAACTATTGGGTTGGAACCATTGCGAAAGGAGGAGTTCCTCACTCGTTCACAAAAATAATGTACAGAGTATATTGTACGTTTGCCTTTTCTTCCGTTTTCCAAATATTTTTTTGCCCCAAATCAAATGTTTTCTGGTCACGACTACCTTGACAAACGATTGGCTTGGTTCCAGGCTTAAAACTTTTCATACAACAATTTTACGAAAAGTGGACGGTGAAAATGCATGGGAAATTTACTTCTGGAACCGGAGATGGTAAAAAAGGGGGCGGTCACTGTTACACTCTATTGTGCCTCTAGTCTCTGTGACTCTACATGATTATCTTTCTTTTGAAACTGCTTCTGCAATGAACTACACCATGCAACTACTTGTCTTCTGCCTTCAATGTGTTTGTCTTTCCATTTGCAAAGCAATTATAAAAGATAAAGCAAGAGCAGCCTTGCAATGAATACAAATAGTTCAATTTGTATGTGTGCACCACACCGTTGTGCAGATTCAAACTAAATATGTGCAATTTAACGCCCCGTTTAGAGCCTCATTTGATTTTGACATACAGAGGAGGTGAGTGTGGGTAAGCACGATATAATCAGTGGGCATTAGACAAGATTCAAAGCCAAGGCTTATTGATTCAAAACCAAGATTTTAAAAATATGTACATTTTTAAATGGGTGTGAATGAATGTGATGCAGAGAGGCAAGGATTGAAGGATGAAGAACTGGAGGTAGAGAGGGTGGGAGGAGTGATGGGTAGGGTTGGGTTAGGGTTAATTTGTGTTTAGAGTTATATTTTTATTTGTGCCTTTGAAATTAAGGATCAGTCAATTGACCAGGCAACCACCAATGCAATTTCCTGGTCCTTCCTACATTGTAATACCATTTAATATAATATATGTAATATAATTTGATCAGTTTTGTTGATGTGGTTTCATTTACTCAAGCTTAATGTATATTTTTGCTTATCAAATGGTCATAAACAACAAGAAAATGTATTGTTTTCTGTTACATAACGTAACACAGACTCCGATTGCCTTTGCTGTAAACGGACAAATCATGCTTATGGCACCCTTCAAAGGCTCATTCTGAGTCTGGAAAAATTTGCCTACCATGTTTATGAGCATATCTAATAGCAAAGCCACTGGCATGTATATACGATGTATAAAATAGTGTAGGCTAGCATGTATGCTAATGGAGGTGAAGAGGATGTTCCAGATAGGGCTCCTCACCTGGCTGGAAGTCTCGGTGGTGCAGACACAGTCTCCAGCCCTGCTCGTCCTCCAGCTGTGGCAGCAGCTCCCCCAGCACCCAGCCCTCGTCGTTTGCGTTGTAGGAGACAAAGGCGTCATATTGATGAGCACGCTTGTCCTTGTGCTTTGAGTTGTAGAGGAACGCCAGCATGAGGTAGTACGTGTAGACCAGGTGCCATTTCAGGAAATGGTGGGTGAAGGAGACTGCTATGGTCATGATGACTGCGCATGCCGTGGAAATATAACAGATGAAGTCCAAGTCTACTGTACAGGAACCTATGTCAATCTCCAACAGTTTTCTACCTTTAAGGTTTGGAGGGTAGTTGCATTCAAAGTTGTATGCATCATACACTTGTGTTTGCTTGTTGTTGATTACCCATTGGAGGAACCATGCGTTGTCACAGTTACAGCTGAAGCTATTACCCTTCATATCCAGGTAATTAAGTGCTGACAGAGACAGCATCACTGGTTTTCTAATCACAGAAAAGGTATTCTTCCCGACCTCCAAGAACTCAAGCTCCGTGAGGTTAGCATGGAGCAGAAAATCTAGAGACCTCAGGTTGGTCTGTGAAATGTAAAGACTTTTCAGTTTTAGAATTGGGGAAAACAAATTGTCAGGAATGTCAGTTAAATAATTTTCTGACAAAAAAATCTTATTCAAATTAGAAGTATAGTTGAAGGTGTGTGGGTGCAGAGATGTGAGCTTGTTTCCCTTGATATTGAGTTTTGAAAGATTTGTCAGGCCTTGTAGAAAGTTTTGAGGGAATTTGAACCTATCATGTCTGCGTTGAGATGAAATGAGCAATGTATCCAGTTGTGAAAGCTCAGTAAATGGTGGATAAGGAATAGGCTCTTCCGATGCATATATAATGTGATTGCTCATCAAATTCAATGTCTTTAAAGCTTTCAAGTCACCAAAAGCACCGTTTGTAATTTCAGTTATTTCATTTGATTCAAGAGTAAGATATGTAAGACTGGACAGTCCAAAAAAAGTCCCATTTTTGAGTTGTTTTAATTTATTCCCCTGTAATGACAGATTCTGGAGGGAATCCAGAGCTTTAAATTCTCCATAATCTAGAACAGCGAGTTGATTGTTAAACAAAGTAAGCTCTACAAGATTTGGCATGTTTCTTTTGAAGGCACTGTTTAATTTACTAATGCTGCTGTTTTGCAACATTAAGCTCTTTAAATTTACCAAATCTTTGAAAACACAATCCTTGAGAGCCAAAAGATGATTATTGTACAGATGGAGAATTCTGAGACGGGTCATATTGGTAAAATCATCACAGCGAAGCACACTGATGTTATTGGAGCTGAGATCCAGGTTTGAGATTCCAGTTTTCCTTATGGCATAGGGGACCGACGTGAGACGGTTAGACTTCATAATTAAAATGTCAAGCTGCCTAAGAGATTGAAACGAATTGTCAGAGATGTCAGTTATCTCATTTGTCCCTAAGTCCAACAGGTTCAGATTGGTACACAAGTGCAGCATGTCTGATCTAATAACTTTGATGCCATTATTTCGGATTTCAAAAGAGCTCAGTGATGGGATATTGCAGGAAATATTGATGAGAACCTGCAGGTTGTTATTCATTTGGTTTAACTTTAGATACATCAGTGATGAGTTAAAGGTCTCTAGAACTTCCTGCAGTCCATGTGATGAGGAGTGAACCCCACTGATATCTAGTTTAGACACACCACTAAGGTACGATGTGTCATTCACCTCCCAGACGATACCATTCTTCATACCATCCTCAAGCTTCAACCTTTTGAGTTTGGGAAAGATATCTGCAGTTACCCTAAAGACCATAAGCTCATTTTGAGACAAATCAAGTGTATCAAGTTCTGTAGACTTATTTGACATCTCCCAAGAATGAAAAGTGGAAATGTTGTTTGCAGGAATGTACAGAGTTTGTAAATGCGGTGTATGTTGTAAGATGTTTGCTAAGTTGCGCAGTTTGTTATGGCCTAGGTCCAAAAACCTAAGTTCACTCAGAGACTTGAAAGAGGCCGGTGCTACTGTTTGGATGTTATTGAAAGTCAGACTCAATTCTGTGAGATTAAATAAGCCATCAAACATACCCTCCTGTAGCTTACAAAGCTTATTGTTGTTTAAAATCAATACCTCTAGAGAGATTTGACCCACAAAAGTGCCAGATTCAATCTTGGAGATCAAGTTCTTTCTCAGGTCTAAGCGCAACAGATTTGGTAAATTTTCCAAGCCTGTTTTATTTAGTTTAGAAATTTTGTTTCCAGACAGGTCTATACTTGTGACTCTTGCTGGAAGGTCCTTTGGAAATACTTTTAAATTGATCTTCTGACAGATGGCCTCTGTGTTCGGTGTGACCCAGCAGTCCTTCAGCACGTAGCCAGTAGTTGGACAAATAAAACTGTTCAAAAATAAATATAATATTCCAAATGAACAGAAACAAATTCCTCTTAACGGCATCGCAATTTTCGTTTTCATTCCAGCACACAAAGAAGTTTGTTGATGTTGGTAATTCCCAAGACAATGGATCTCCGGTCCTACCAAGGGGTTCCTTTCGTTAATTTCTTTCAGTCCAGGTTAAAACCGCCAACCCCAAAAACTGTCAAACAGACACACAAAGAAACACAGATAGCGGTCATTACAATCTGCTATCGAAATACTGGAATTGGAATTGAAGCATTGCATCTCATAGGGTTTGAGTTTTCAAACTCATAGCCTACATGATGTAAACATCCTCAGTTAAACATGATCACATGGTAATTAATATTTTGTAGGAATATAATGAATTTGATAGCCATAGGCCTACATAATACATTTTATAATGTATTATTAAAAATAATGTATAAAAAAGGAAAGGAGTTACTGGTTGTTTCAGGCCCGAAACAAATTTTAATCTGAGGAGGTGATGCACATGTTGTTCTGATACGGTTGCTTACATTTATTTTTAGTCAGTTAGAAGGCCTGCTTTACATTTATATTAGTCAACTACTAGTCCTAGTAATTATTTATATTTTGTCATTTTTCAGAGTTGAACATTCTCTACTTCTGTAACGGACATTCTGCATAGTATGTCACTCAGATATCTTGTTATTATGAAGGATGTCTTTCTCTGTTAGAGTTGTGTTATTGTATGTCATCTATATATCATTCTCACTATTAACAATCTGTGCCACTTTTCTCAGGACGTTTCTGTTTTGCTTCACTCTTATCTGTTAGCCCTGAAGATAACAGATAAGATAGATAGACCTTTCAAGTCCAGGGGCCTCATTTATCAACCGTGCGTAGAAAATGATCTAAATTCTCTCTTACGAATTAAATTTAGGATGTGCTTAAGTAAAAAATAATCTGTGTTTATCAAATGTGTGTAAGGCAATCGTACGCACAATGAATCTTGATAAATCCCAAAGAGAGCGAAGAAAATAAACTTCTCCAACACTAAAATGGAAACGCTCATAAACAAGGTTGATTTAAACCCACTTTTTGGTTAACGTAGTGCAGGATGCATCACAAATAAAATAAAGTTTGCTGCATGGGAAAAAGTGACTGATGCAGTTAATTCAGTTGGGTCGGTAGTCACAGCCCAGCCGTGAGACGTCTTCAACAAGCAGATCAGCGCGATATTTGAAAACGCGCTGAGAGCAGTTTGCAAGTCTTTCAATAACGCAAGATAAGCCATTGCACTATATTTAAAACCTTTTTCATAGCTGTCTTTTATAGGGTCTGACACAATTTTTCTGTTTAAAATTAGACAAAGGAGTAATTTAATGTTTCCTAATTAAAGGAAACACGGGACATATGTGGATTTTGATTGCTTCATGCATACGTTGACACTCAATGCTTAAATGCTTTTGCTTGTAATATCGCTATTGTTATGTTATTTATAATCCAGGAAAGGCCGCCGAGACAGGATCGCTTTTAACTCACTTTATTTGGTAAAGGTTTTGGTCTATTGTCTATCGTCTATGAAACAAAAGGAGAGGAATGGTATATAACACGCGCGGAGCGTCTCTAAGCTTTATATGTACGATACGCCGCCCAAGAGATTCTGCCCCCTGATAGCGGAGTCAGAGTTAAATATATGGGCTTAAATTTGTCTCATTAATATCTGTAAACGCACAGATGGTGATCTACAAATATTTTTGATTTGCACACGTGTTTTGCTATCCACAAATACAAATTTATAATTTGTAACTTGTATTTTGGTTTTTACATACTTGTAAATATATTGTGTTTTTGTAAATACACAATTTTCCATTTGTAAAAACAAAAAGCCATTTGCAAAACTGAAAATTCTGCTCGTGAACTATGACTCAGCATTTGTGGATCATTACTCACGCACACGCATCTCTTTCCTCACTTACGCATTTTTGAGACATTCTTGTCGAGGATCCGCACAGATCCACAAGCAAATAGCTCGTGATTCACAAATGGCCTGCCCTCCTCACAAGTAGGTGGCAGTGTTGTTGTATGCATACAAATATTCCTTCCACAAACACAAATTTAGGATTTGTAACTTGTGTGTTGGTTTTTACAAATAAATGTGTATTCGTAAAAAAAAAGGCATTCGTAAAACTGAAAATTCTGCTCGTGAAGTGATTCAGCATTTGTGGATCATTACTCACGCACACGCATCTCTTTCCTCACTTACGCATTTTTGAGACATTCTTGTCGAAGATCCGCACAGATCCACAAGCAAATAGCTTGTGATTCACAAATGGCCCGCCCTCCTCAACCAGTAGGTGGCAGTGTTGTTCTATGCATTGATGTAGCTATGGTTTGCACTGAGGCAACCTGACGTCGTTGAAACATCCTTAGCGAGACCGAAAAAAAAAAATTAATCAATTATCAAACTAATGATCAGACACATTCACTGACTGAAGATTATGCAAGTTAAAAGTATATTTTTCGCTAGAAATGTTATTAGAAACACGTTTAATGGTGAATCTGCCCTAAAATATTGCATTTCCCCGTCAGATAATAAAGACTACGTAAACATTTCACCAAATGCTGGGAGAATGTCTCGCCCCCTGTTGGTGCTATTCCTCCATTCATTTAAATGGGCGGAAGAAAGCGTGTACTCTTCACGTTTTGATCAGGCAAGACGTTACACGTACACGCGAAATCGAAAGTCCGCTTAAGCAGAGTGCAAACCATAGCTACATCAATGCATAGAACAACACTGCCACCTACTGGTTGAGGAGGGCGGGCCATTTGTGAATCACGAGCTATTTGCTTGCGGATCTGTGCGGATCTTCGACAAGAATGTCTCAAAAATGCGTAAGTGAGGAAAGAGATGCGTGTGCGTGAGCAATGATCCACAAATGCTGAGTCATACTTCACGAGCAGAATTTTCAGTTTTGCAAATGGCTTTTTGTTTTTACAAATGGAAAATTGTGTATTTACAAAAACACAATATATTTACAAGTATGTAAAAACCAAAATACAAGTTACAAATTATAAATTTGTATTTGTGGATAGCAAAACACGTGTGCAAATCAAAAATATTTGTAGATCACCATCTGTGCGTTTACAGATATTAATGAGACAAATTTAAGCCCATATAAATAGGCAGGTAGGGGTGGGCATGTTCTGTGGCTTTAAAAGCCTGCTCCCTTCATCTATGTGTGATCAGCTGCTGCCCCCTCGTGGCTATGTGCAAGTGTTACAGCTTATTTTATATGTACTCTGTACTGCTCCCTGTGGCTATGTGAGAATATTACCTCCTAATTGTTAAATGTGCTCTGTGCTGCTCCCTGTGGCTATGTGAGGATATTATGGCTGAAATATGTCACACTATTCTACCACTAGATTATGTCCATACGCATGGTCAGAGCTGTGCTTATATTTACACACATTCCAATGTTTGTATGCACTCCTTACACACAAATCTGTGCGTAAGTATGGTTGATAAATGAGGCCCCGGGTCGTGGTCTTCCCTTGAACGAACTGTACATATGCTGAATGCATCTGAATCAACTTAAGATTTCTCTGAGTAATAATGCATTGAGTCCCATTGATTCAGCTCGCTGCTTTGCTTACAGAGATGATCCAGAACCAGAGAACTCAACCACATCAGAGGACAGATCGAGAAAGCATCAGTTATTAGGCCTTCTTTACATTTATATCAGCTAGCATGCCTACTTTATATATGTATTCAGGCAGTTAGAAGGCCTAATTTATCCAAAGTAACTTGTTTCAGGAGAGGCTGAAAGAAAATGTACTTGAGTTTAAGCTATATTGTAGTGAAACAGGTAGTTAGTTAAATACTTACTGTGCTATAAAAAAAAAAAGGAACAATCCAAATTCCACAAAAACAAATGTCTCGATCTGGTCTCCTTCCCGGTGCGTATGGCAAATCAAAAGAATGTGTTATTGATGAAAGCTGGTTGGAAATGTTCTTTTGTGTGGTCCATTGGGTTATAGATGACGAAGCAAAAGGAAGTAGTCCAATGAAGTAAGAAAAGGGGAATTTACTAAAGGGAACTGAATAAATTAAATCTAAATCTAAATTAATCTAAATAAAAGACTATAAATGACATTGCCAACTACAAACCTTGATTAGTGGGTTAGCGAGGTATGTTGCGCTCAAACCTATAACACCAAGTCTATTCCTCCATATGGGCAATTGAACCCTTGGAAAATCCCATATATGGCCCGTTTTTCAGCCCATTTGCTGCCCATATGGGCCCCACATTGGCCCAGTTGGTCTGGAACTGTAAAGAATGTTCAGTAAAGGTTTCAAATCCGCATTTTTTTGACTGGCCACTCTATAAATATACTTTTTCAAATCCCCTTCAGATTGTGTCATCGCTGTATTTATTTCCCCAAAAAGTAAAACCCCAGTATCATGCGTTGCACAATTGCAGTGTTGTCTGTTGAATCTTCATTATATCCATTTTAAAATGGCACTGCACCTACCCACTATCTACATTATTGCATGATTGTGTCTATATATTTAGTTTCTTTGTCCTTTGTTACCCGATTCCTTTAGCCATATTTTGTGGTTTATGTGGTAAATGAATGTTCCCTTATAGGAGGGCTATGTTTAACATTCATAAGTAAAATGTCCATAATGATGAAACAAATCAGAATAAACATATCCATCTCCGATAATTTCAATAAATGCGTTTAAGGTTCATCTTGTTGAACTGAAGTGCCTGTGGATGGTTGAGGGTCATCATCTTCTTCTTGGTCCTGGGCTCTACCAACATGCTCAGATTTGAGGATTGACCCTGAATTACTTTCAGAAATACAAGGGGAATTAATTAGCATATACATGAGGAGTTTAAGACACTCAAACTTCAGGAATTAACAACAATTTCATACTGGCCCCAACAGAACACACAAGCCGGCCCTCACAAACGCTACACTCCAGTACATGGCCTGAATTGTAGTGATTTTCACCCCCCACACTCTGTTGTTCCAGCTTCCAATCTTGGATCCAGCACTCCTACTCTTACGTTCTTAAGGCCCTCATTACAGAGATATTCTACCAAAGAGGAACTCATTTGTGAGAGCCGGGGAAGCTGACAGAAGGGGAATTTAGTGTATTTCTACAGGGTCCAGTCTACACACTGTTGATTTAAAACCCTTAACAGAGACTTTTTTAGAGTTACCTGGTTCTGACCCAGTTTGTGTTCGCTGTTAAAGATAAAGTATGGCCTCTAACTATTTGAAATATCTTAGTCTGTATTTTAGTGTGTTTCATGTGTTATTTCACTTTGCTGCGGCACATTTCTGCAATAGCTACAATGGGAATTAATGGTCCGTGTCCACATAACTTATTGTTTTAGCGCTGGCATCTTTTTAAAATGGTTTCCAATGAGAGAGCTTATGTGGCCGCCTTGGAAAGAAAACCTGCACCTAGCGTCTTTTTTCAAAGCAATCTGACTTTTGTGCGGCCACCAGCTTTTCTATTAGAATATATCTGAACATCAACAGAAATACACTGTTGTTGTCACTGCCACTCCTCTTCGACTGACAACACAGATGGTCTTCCGGGTGCCTTAGATGCTGTGGAAATATTACAGATGAAGCCCATATACCATGCAAGGACGGATATCCATTTCCAGCAGTTTTTTTACCTTGAAGGTTTGTAGGGTAGTTGCATTCAAAGTTGTCCACATCAGACACTTTCTCTTCTACACACAGAATGGTCAACACAACACCATATACAGTTTTATGGGTTTGAGATAAGGCAGACCCTACAACCATGTGTTGCACCGCGGAAGTATGGTTTGTTGTTATGTTATTTATACCGTATTTGCTTCTGCTTTAGTTTATATTGCATGTATTGTGTGAAAGCTTTTTATGGTCCTTGGGTTTACTTGTGTGTTTTTATTGGGTTGGCAAAGATTATGTTTGTGTTTCACTTGCATGTTGTGTTTGTAGTGCAGTGTTTACCTTTATTTTAACTTCCAGTCTTTGGGCGTGACCACATGATTGCTAAACATACATCTGATTGAGCTCCTTTGTTTTTGGCCACTGCTTTTAACCAAGGAGGAGAAGCATGGAAGTGATCCCGGACACGGCGATAAAAGGACGGTGCAGAGAGAACGGCAGGAGGGAAAGCATACGGAAGGGAGTAGCTGAGACGCGATCACGAACCGCCAGCAGAAACCGAGACGAAGTAGTAGCGTAACAACTCAACCACCCAACCATTGCAGAGCGGTGCTGTTACGGCTGTGGCGTACAGAGCAGATGCTTTGCTCCGTCTCCCCCTCTTGGTGTCTCACTGTCGGTGCAATGGGCCTGCAACCTGTTCGGCATCCACCCTCGCCTGTCCACCTCCTGTTCTTTCCCTAATGCTCTCATCCTCCCTACAATAATGGTTTAATTCAACCTCTGTTGTCTGCGTCTGCTCTTGGGCTCCCCCCATTCGATCCTAACAGGAGCACGGTGGTCGCGGCAGGGATGGAGGAGGAATGACCTCTCACACATGATAACTTAATGAATTGTTTCAAATAACCCGGCCTCGTTAGATCATTGAGCTTGGTGTTTTGCTTTCACAAATAGGTTATCTGCTGTGCCACTCCCAAATCTGTCCATGCGCATCTCTCATGATGTAACTAGCCCCCAGACAGTGATTTACAAAAAAGGTTATGAGTAAAAGCATGCAAATCCTTTATCTTCAAATTTGTAAATTAGTGAAGTGCACTATTAAGGTGATACCTCCTCATCTAGGTTTCTTTGACCTTTACACGGAAATCATCAACTAATTTTCAACGCGAAAGGTGCTTACATTGTGTACATTAATGTTCCTCATCACAGCGTCCCGCTCCTATCACAGGAACCTAGAATGAAAATTTTCAGGGTTTGTTCAGAATACTGTGCTGAATATATATGAATATATGTATGGATGTTACAGAAAATTTTATCATGGCTAAAGGTCGTAAACAAGCAAAAACAAGAATTCATCAAGCTAATGACTGGGTAAACTCTCTTAGCGGTTGGTGAGGTTTAATGTGAGGTTGATATGGTTCTGGGAGTGACCTGAGTAGAATAGGATATGTGCTCCTTTCCTCAGAGAACTACCTCACTTATAAATGTATTTTCTGATAATCTGTAGTGGGTATAATATACTTTTGAAATCAACAGGCTTGAAATCAATGTATTTGTATTGCTCTTAATCACAGTTACAGACTCAAAGGGCTTTGCAGGCCCACATTATAGGAATCTAAACACTGGCTGTCTATTGAAAACTCACATCTAAACAACTTCTTAATGTAAAAGGGAGTGTTACGACTACCTCAGGCTGGCTCATAAAATAAAAATACCCCATTTGAATGACACATAAGCAGAAAACTGTATTGTAGGCCTCCTTATGAACTACACAAAATCTCCTATTTAGAGCCACATATACCCAATAATCAATTTATTCAATTGAAAATGGTTTAGTTTGGGTCTCACTCAGTGTTGTTGAACCTTTCTTATGTTTTTCAAATGTAGAAACAGTGAATTGCCTATGTTATAAACAGAGGCAATTCTATGTAATTCTATGCAATTCGTTCCTGGTAACCTGCTGGTTACCAGGTTACCAGGCAATGAAGCAGAGCTACATCCCCCAGAGCGAGGCCTCGCTGGGGCAATCACAAGTGGAACATACACAATCAAGTAATTAAGTCAAATAAACTGAAGAGTCATCAGATCATGTATTCAGTCCAGGTAATTAAGCGCCATAGGACATGCAGCCAGCGCATTGTCCTGTTAAACTAAATGGATGAGACACTCTACCTAGTCCCAGTATTTAAATCCTGCTGCCACAACTGGTTCAATCTCTGGGGTGTTTTTTGACGGTGCTGTACAACTCTGAGGTTTCTGCCGCCTCTGTCTGGTCACTCTCTCTGAAAAGCAGACAGAACTTCAGTCACCATGTGAAACAGATCCATTGGGTTGATGAAGTTCCCAAACGTAGTCTATTTCCACTTTATGAAGCTTTATGAACCAAGAGAAGCTTACCCAGGGCCAGTGTTGGATCTCTTAATGTTGACCACAGAGTAAAAGACTGCATCTGCCTGGTCTGATTGGACACGAGAGCCAACCCAACAGCGAGGCACTTCCTGGTTCTCTGAGCGAGAGGTGTGGATGCTGGCATAGTGAAGGTCATCCTGCTCTATTGGTTCTCTCTGTGCTGCAGGAGCCAAGCGATTGGTCAGAGCTGAAACGTTTTCATACACAGGACCAGGAAGTGGCTGATGGAGAGTGAGGACAGAAGAGAAGATTTAGAAAACACTTTACACTTCCTGAAGACAGTCCTGAAGAGTTTCTGGATCATCTAGAGACCCTTGGTGGTGACTAGTGGTCCCACCATGCAGGCTGCTGTAGGCCTCACTCAATGCAAGCTTTCCTCAATCTGTTGAGCTCCTAAAACCATTTTATCACTGAACAAAATCTTAATTTGCTTCATTAACACCAAATTAGACGTCAGTACTTCACTTCACCAATCTTCTCATTCTGCTCACTGGCAGAAGTCTCAGCAGATCTCACCCTAGATCAAACCGAGATCTCACCCTAGATCAAACCGAGATCTCACCCTAGATCTCACCCTTTAAGCAAACATGACTTTGTAAAGTCATGACTCTTAAATCCCAGACTGATAATGAATTCAATCTAAGTTTCTATTCCGAGATTAACACTTTTGGATGAATGTATTAATTGGATTGGTGATACTTAGAAGGCTCAAATGGAGGAATGTTGAGGATTGTATGAATTGTTTAATGGTTAGATATGGTTTTACCTCATGCTGTTTCCCCCATCCCTGCCAGAGCTCTGTCTCTGACTCCACTGCTAGTTGATGACACCTTTTCCATGTCAGACACCACTCTCCATCCCTCCACTACACTTGAGGAGCTGATCAAACAATTGATGTGTATTCACCTTCATCCTGTTCTCATCCTCCTCCCTTCTAGACCTCTGTCTCAAACCCTTCCCTTGTCTCACAGCCCAAAGACAGATCCCCAACAGACCAACATCTTTATCTTCAGCTTTGGCATATCTTTGTTTTTTATAGATATTATACTTCATCAACAGCGTTGGCTCCTCATTCAGTTGATAAACCCAGACAACTGATTGAACTTCACAAGGGAAACTACCAAAGAGCATGTTGGATTTTCACATTTGTATTAAAATTGCCAAGTAAGATAGACCCTTGTCATGTAAAAACATTAGAATCGCAGTAAGGTAGGCTCTTGTCAAATCATTATGAGCACATTCCCACTAAAATGGCATTTTTTTTAACCTGTAAAATTTCAACATAATCAACATTATCTCCAGTTCAGAAATGTCCAAATCAGGCAGAGGGTTAAACTTCAGACTGTTCTTTATAAAAAAAAAAACGGACACTGTTTTTTTTTTATAAAGAACGGTGTGTCTTAGTAAAGGATGCGTTAGTAATAAATGGCTTCTGTGTCTCACCTCCTCCACGGTATCTGGCCTTCCTCGCTGTCCACATGGTTTTCCGGAGGCCTTCTTTCTTCTGTAGTAGAGAACAGAAAGATGAAAAAGCAACAGGTGAAGTTAAGGAATAGAAAACGAGAAAGAGAGAGAGAATATCTCACCTCATCCAGAGGAAGACGAGGAGTATAAAGGCCAGTAAGACTCCAATGGTTGTTAAAGCTACCATTCCTGTCTGTGATGATGAGGATGTCACTGGAACATATGAATATGATTTAGGAATAGGTATTAATAAACACTGATAACAAACTGCAACGTAAGTAGGCCATTGTTTAACTGTGTGACTGTGACTGTGTGAAAGCTAAGTGTGTCTTTTAAATAAACAATTACCTTTAATGAAGAAAAAGGTGGAATTATGAAGTCCGATTGCATTACGAGCATGGCAGCTATAGTTTCCTCCATGCTTAGAATTGATGTTAGTGATGGTGTAGTTCTGTCCTGATTCTTTTACTGAGTCTTCATGTTCCTTGAACCAGGTGTAGTTAGCTGCTGGGTTAGCATCACTGCTGCAGCTCAGAGTCACTGAACTGCCCTCCACTATTTCACCAGATGGACTCACGGTCACTGAGGGGGTCTTTGGAGCGTCTGTAATGAACAAAAATGATCAATATTCCTCCTGAAATTATGAAACTGTGTTAAGAATTACCTGCAATGCCAGTATGTTACAGAATATTTATACTAATATACTACTATACTAATACAGTACTACTACATACCTACTGCACATCTGGAGATACATAGAAACATGTACAACAGCATGTACAATTATATTTATGACATTATTAATGATAATGGAAAGTTCATGGATTTATTGCACAATGAACTTAATGATGACTAATGTGGACAAGAATCCTATATTTATTTAATTACATCTGTAATATGATGTTAAATATATGTTTTACTCACATTACAGTTATATAGATAGAGTGAATGTTGACACGGTTAAGATCATTATATTTTGTGTTGTGTTTTACTCACATTTGATATTAATATAGTCAGTGACCAATTTTTTCCCCAGCTTATTCGTAGCTTCACAGCGATACTGTCCAGATTCTGAAGACAGGATGCGTCCAAAGACGAGCTGTTGTCCCTGGTTCATCTCTCTGGAGGAATAATCTGTATTCACCTTGAACCAGGTGTACTTAGCTGCTGGGTTGGCATCACTGCTGCAGCTCAGAGTCACTGTACTGCCCTCCACTATTTCAGCAGAGGGACTCACAGTCACTGAGGGGGTCTTTGGAGCATCTGTAATGAACATAAATGATCAATATTCCTCCTGAAGTTATGAAACCGTGTTTAGCATTAACTGCAATGCCAGTATGTTACAGAATATTGTTTATACTAATACAATACTACTACATATCTACTGCCCATCTGGAGACACATAGAAAGATATACAACAGCATGTACAATTATATTCATGACATTATTAATGATAATGGAAAGTTCATGGATTTATTGCACAATGAACTTAATGATGACTAATGTGCACAAGTATCCTATGTTTACTCAATAACATCTCTAATATGATGTTGAATATATGTTTTACTCACATTACAGTTATATAGATATAGTGAATGGTGACACGATTAAGATCATTATATTTTGTGTTGTGTTTTACTCACATTTTACATCGATAGAGTTGGTGACAGATTTTTTCCCCAGCTTATTCGTAGCTTCACAGCGATACTGTCCAGAGTCTGAAGACCAGATGTAGCGAAAGACGAGCTTTGGTCCCTGGTTCCTCTTTCTGGAGGAATAATCTGTTTTCACCTTGAACCAGGTGTACTCAGCTGCTGGGTTGGCATCACTGCTGCAGCGCAGAGTCACTGTACTGCCCTCCACTATTTCACCAGAGGGACTCACGGTCACTGAGGGGGTCTTTGGAGCGTCTGTTATGAACACAAATGATCAAGATTCTTCCTGAAGTAATGAAACCGTGTTTAGCATTAACTGCATAGCCAGTATGTTACAGAATATTGTTTATACTAATACAATACTACTACATATCTACTGCCCATCTGGAAACACATAGAAAGATATACAACAGCATGTACAATTATATTTATGACATTATTAATGATAATGGAAAGTTCATGGATTTATTGCACAATGAACTTAATGATGACTAATGTGGACAAGTATCCTATATTTATTTAATAACATCTGTAATATGATGTTAAATATATGTTTTACTCACATTACAGTTATATAGATATAGTGAATGTTGACACGGTTATGATCATTATATTTTGTGTTGTTTTACTCACAGGTTACATTAATAGACTTGGTAACAGATTTTTTCCCCAGCTTATTCGTAGCTTCACAGCGATACTGTCCAGAGTCTGAAGACAGGATGCGTCCAAAGACGAGCTGTTGTCCCTGGTTCCTCTTTCTGGAGGAATAATCTGTATTCACCTTGAACCAGGTGTACTCAGCTGCTGGGTTGGCATCACTGCTGCAGCGCAGAGTCACTCTACTGCCCTCCACTATTTCACCAGAGGGACTCACAGTCACTGAGGGGGTCTTTGGAGCGTCTGTAATGAACATAAATGATCAAGATTCTTCCTGAAGTAATGAAACCGTGTTTAGCATTAACTGCAATGCCAGTATGTTACAGAATATTGTTTATACTACTACATATGATCTACAGCCCATCTGGAGACACATAGAAAAATGTACAACAGCATGTACAATTATATTCATGACAGTATTACTGATAATGGAAAGTTCATGGATTTATTGCACAATGAACTTAATGATGACTAATGTGGACAAGTATCCTATATTTATTTTATAAAATCTGTAATATGATGTTGAATATATGTTTTACTCACATTACAGTTATATAGATATAGTGAATGGTGACACGATTAAGATCATTATATTTTGTGTTGTGTTTTACTCACATTTTACATCGATAGAGTTGGTGACAGATTTTTTCCCCAGCTTATTCGTAGCTTCACAGCGATACTGTCCAGAGTCTGAAGACCAGATGTAGCGAAAGACGAGCTGTGGTCCCTGGTTCATCTCTCTGGAGGAATAATCTGTTTTCACCTTGAACCAGGTGTACTCAGCTACTGGGTTGGCATCACTGCTGCAGCGCAGAGTCACTGTACTGCCCTCCACTATTTCACCAGAGGGACTCACAGTCACTGAGGGGGTCTTTGGAGCGTCTGTTATGAACACAAATGATCAAGATTCTTCCTGAAGTAATGAAACCGTGTTTAGCATTAACTGCATAGCCAGTATGTTACAGAATATTGTTTATACTAATACAATACTACTACATATCTACTGCCCATCTGGAGACACATAGAAAGATATACAACAGCATGTACAATTATATTCATGACATTATTAATGATAATGGAAAGTTCATGGATTTATTGCACAATGAACTTAATGATGACTAATGTGGACAAGTATCCTATATTTATTTAATAACATCTGTAATATGATGTTAAATATATGTTTTACTCACATTACAGTTATATAGATATAGTGAATGTTGACACGGTTATGATCATTATATTTTGTGTTGTTTTACTCACAGGTTACATTAATAGAGTTGGTAACAGATTTTTTCCCCAGCTTATTCGTAGCTTCACAGCGATACTGTCCAGAGTCTGAAGACAGGATGCGTCCAAAGACGAGCTGTTGTCCCTGGTTCATCTCTCTGGAGGAATAATCTGTATTCACCTTGAACCAGGTGTACTTAGCTGCTGGGTTGGCATCACTGCTGCAGCGCAGAGTCACTGTACTGCCCTCCACTATTTCACCAGAGGGACTCACAGTCACTGAGGGGGTCTTTGGAGCGTCTGTTATGAACACAAATGATCAAGATTCTTCCTGAAGTAATGAAACCGTGTTTAGCATTAACTGCAATTCCAGTATGTTACAGAATGTTGTTTATACTACTACATATTATCTACAGCCCATCTGGAGACACATAGAAAAATGTACAACAGCATGTACAATTATATTCGTGACAGTATTAATGATAATGGAAAGTTCATGGATTTATTGCACAATGAACTTAATGATGACTATTGTGGTCAAGTATCCTATATTTATTTTATAAAATCTGTAATATGATGTTGAATATATGTTTTACTCACATTACACAGTTATATAGATATAGTGAATGTTGACACGATTAAGATCATTATATTTTGTGTTGTGTTTTACTCACATTTTACATAAATAGAGTTGGTGACAGATTCTTTCCCCAGCTTATTCGTAGCTTCACAGCGATACTGTCCAGAGTCTGAAGACAGGATGCGTCCAAAGACGAGCTGTTGTCCCTGGTTCATCTCTTTGGAGGAATAATCTGTATTCACCTTGAACCAGGTGTACTTAGCTGCTGGGTTGGCATCACTGCTGCAGCGCAGAGTCACTGTACTGCCCTCCACTATTTCACCAGAGGGACTCACGGTCACTGAGGGGGTCTTTGGAGCGTCTGTTATGAACACAAATGATCAAGTTTCTTCCTAAAGTAATGAAACCGTGTTTAGCATTAACTGCAATGCCAGTATGTTACAGAATATTGTTTATACTAATACAATACTACTACATATCTACTGCCCATCTGGAGACACATAGAAAGATATACAACAGCATGTACAATTATATTCATGACATTATTAATGATAATGGAAAGTTCATGGATTTATTGTACAATGAACTTAATGATGACTAATGTGGACAAGTATCCTATATTTATTTAATTACATCTGTAATATGATGTTAAATATATGTTTTACTCACATTACACAGTTATATAGATAGAGTGAATGTTAACACGGTTATGGTCATTATATTTTGTGTTGTTTTACTCACATTTGACATTAATAGACTTGGTAACAGATTTTTTCCCCAGCTTATTTGTAGCTTCACAGCGATACTGTCCAGAGTCTGAAGACAGGATGCGTCCAAAGACGAGCTGTGGTCCCTGGTTCATCTCTCTGGAGGAATAATCTGTATTCACCTTGAACCAGGTGTAGTTAGCTGCTGGGTTGGCATCACTGCTGCAGCTCAGAGTCACTGAACTGCCCTCCTCTATTTCACCAGATGGACTCACGGTCACTGAGGAGGTCTTTGGAGCGTCTGTTAACAGTTACATTTCATTAATTATATTCATTAATCATTAATACCGGCAGTTTGAGTCCATGTACCGATAAAGTGAGGAATGAATGTAGGCTATGTATGTACACGCGTGCGTGAGTGTGTGCGTGCGTGCGTGCGTGCGTACATGCGTGTGTGTGTGTGTGTGTGTGTGTGTGTGTGTATGTCCTCTGTATATCTCTAGGACCGTTCATCTGATCTACTTCATACTTGGTGTGTGTATTGCTGAGAGCTGAGGAAGTGCAGTGCTGACTAGTGCTGACTGCAGTTCAGCAGTTCACTTGGTCACTGTACTTGGATGCTGGATACACAACTGTTATATTAGTCTAACAATAATTAGAAGAGGCTCTGTATGTCTGCATGTCATTTGATAGACTTTTCACGTGGCGGGCGTATTACTGAGAACACAGAAAATGCTGTGTCGAGTGCCAAGTATTTTAAAGGAGCGACGCTCGATAAAGCAGCAAGCAGCAATACGAGAGGACGAGCAATCAGCCCTTTCTAAACAGGCACGTTTTGAACGGTCTCTGCACTTGTTCATAGAAACATGTAGTTCTGTACCCTGTAAGGTCCATTACATCTGGTATCACGTCATTGTGCTGTGGAGTTAACTTACATACTAAAGGAGAGTGGAGATGTTCATATCCTTCAACAGCACATGAATAGTTCCCTTCAGACTTAGTGTAGGCCCAGTAGTTCACTCGCTGTCCTTCATTCTGTCCATTCCTGAACCAGATGTAGGGAGGGACACCAGCTAGATCACACCTACTGTGACACTCCAGATTTGTATTGGTAGGACTGGTAGGGGAAGGAAAGGACACCTTCACCTGGAGATCTGGGAGTGAGAAAAAAATTATAATATTATAGATATACACGCGTGTGTACACTCAAACACACACACACACACACACACACACACACACTCACTCTCACACACATTAGACTTATCATAGTTACCTGTTACAGATAACGTCACTCCAGGGTCACCAGTATATTTCCTGCCTGATTGGTTTGTTATGAATCTAAACTTGTAGACAGCAGTGTCACTCAGTCTCAGGTCTCTGATTCTCAGGGTACATGTTCCATGACATCTGGACTCGGTACAGCTGTCCGCTCCACAGCTGGATTCAACACGACCTGTATAGGCTGTATCGTTTGCCAGATCAACTGGCTGATAGTTGTCTCCTTTTGTAAACCACAGTGTTGTGACTGTGGTAGGGTGGTACTGTAAGTCATTAGGGTATTCATAAGTGCAGCTGATTTCAACTGTTGATCCTCTTAAAGCGCAGACATTACTAGATGAGTAAGTAACTCTCCAGTCACCATTAACCTGAAGTGCTGTGAAAAAACAACCACATCTCATTGAGAATGAACAAGACACAGAGGTTCACCTGATGAACAGATCAGAAGATACATAAAGAGATGGAGGCTGGTGGGTGGAGATGGAAACTACAGATACATGCTGACCACTGAACTGTGAGAGGAACATTCTAGAACATCATGTGACATCATGTGGCGTAGCCAGGGGGGTATAGAGTTCAACCCCCCCCGAATTGCAGCATTTATTACACTACACTACACTAACTGAATAACATACACTAACAGTTAATGAATTGCCAATGTGACTATAAGCTTTGAAATTACTTAGATGTGGAGACAAGGAATGTAGTGTGAGTAGATGAGGTGAGGAGAGGAGATAAGGATAGAATTGCAAACAAAGAGTTGAAGTGGGAGGGAAAGAGTGGAGACAAGGAAAAGAGAGGAGTAGAGACAAGGAGGAGAAGATGAGAGGAGAATAATTGAGGCGAGCAGGAGAGAGGAGAGAAGACAATTAGAGGAGAGCAGGAGAGGGGACCTGAGGTGGCATGCCGTGTACCATATCACTGAATCAGAATGTTAACATTGCAGCAGATTTCATGTCTAAATCATCATTAATAGAATAAATGGGGGAGCAACAGTAGCTTTTGACATTTGGCATTTGACATTTTGGCATTTGTTTTTTTCTAAAAGTATAAAAGTAACTCAATTAATCCTTCGATAATGTGAATAGTTCAGGATTGTCTAAACCAGGAAATGGCCAACATATCTCAAAAGGGTATTGTTATCTTAAAACCAGCACTTTAACTACAAGAGGCTGTATACAACTTGCAGTGAAGTAGTATTTTTCCATGACTTATGAACCATAACTGAAATATATAAAGTGGACCGTTCTCTATTCTAGTGGTCTGTTTAACCAAACACAGCATTCTAGAGGGTGATTCTTTAATGTTCTATTTACTATTATTCTATCTTAAACCTGCTGTGGTTTCACCCTCTCCTCGTTCCAGTTGCTTGGTTGTCATGTTATTGAAACAGTTAAAATGTTAACAATGTAAATGAACCAACCTGGTACTGACAGAAGGAAAGCTAGAAATCCTCTTGCTGCTGATCTTAAATTCATAGTGAGTCCTCTCCTCTCTCACTCTGTTGTTCTGGGAGATATTTAAACACCTGCAGGTAAAAAATACAATTAAAAAGTACATACAAGCAAAACTCTTTGAATTAGATTCATTAGCCATAGAAAAATAAAAGTTACTGTAGAGGAGGAAGCTGGTCTGACATCTAGTCTGTGGTTCCAGTTCATGCACTTAGCTGAATAGAAACCATACAACATTGAAAGACTTCCTTCCTCTTCACACCATGATTAGCAGAAGAATGAACAGAAGCCTGGAAACTACTGGGACTATCAGAGAATCACTCATTTGCTTTTAAAAAAAAAAAAAAAATTTTAAAAATTGCATTTCTGCAATTTTTTCTCTTTATTAATCTTCGGTCCTTCTGCTCAAGACGTCCTTCCTCTTCACACCCTTAAGTCTAGTCTGGTTACTTGTGAGTCTTACTTCTCATAGGGTTGCTGTCCCCAGGATGTGGGACAGCAGCACTTTAGAGAACAACACTCATGTGTTCACCTTTGACGTGATTATGAAGTTATTTATTTATTATTACATATTTTTTTCATCAGACAATCATACAGTAAGCATCCCCAAAATCCTCCCTCCCTCCCTCCCTCCCTCTCTCTCCCTCCACATTCTTCAGGATAAAAAAACGAATTGGTGGTGAATTTAAAATGTACGTCAACGTTTTCAGAGTGGAGAAGCTCCATAAGCGCCTGTGGGGCAAGCTAGCTAGCCAGCAGGCCAGTTATATATAGTTACGCAATATATATGTAGCAGCATAGAAATAGGGTTGCCTTGCTGCAGTTAATTGCGTCAGCTGACCACTAGGGCGGCAGTACATAAGTACGGCCCTCCTTCTCGCACTCTCATTGATGCATCATTTCCGGGTCAGGTGTTTGCCCGTGCACAGCAGCGACTGGGTGCTCCGTGCTCCGTTTAGTCGTTGGTTCTCTCGAGAGGTAGATGTCCGCAGCCGTGTGGCACTCTCTCTCTCTCCCTCCCTCTCCCTGTGCAGGTTTGGCTTTGAAAACAGGGAACGCTCATCAGCTGGCCGAAATCTACAGGTGGCGATTCATGTGATTCCGCCACCAGCTGATTGGGACTGCTGCGTTTTGTCTACTAGTCAGGTTCACTATGTAATGTCGCCAGAATTTTTTGGAGAGTATCAAAACTATACATTTTTGGAAACTTTATTGTGCAAGCAATCAGAAAAATAATGTTTCCATTTGCCCTGATACCTATATGCCCACCATCTTGGATTTTACAAAATGGCTGCCGTGAAAAAGGTTTTCGTCAATATCTCAGCTTCTAAATAACCTAGAGCTTTTATTTTGACAGCTAAACTACCATTTTCAGGGCCAAGGAATCCAATGGTAACAAAATAAATAAGCTAGATTCAACCTAAAACTTAATTGACTGAAATGTGTAGTTTTATTGAATGTTTTACAAGTGATCAATCATGAGCGTTCCACTAAGTTAATGTCCATTAAGAGCCAACACGCTCCTCATGACAGAAATGTGTTTAATGTTTAAGGCAATCAAGGAGTCTTTACATATCATCACTATCATCGTCATCAGTTTCATACTTATCCTGTGTGTCCTCATCATTCTGACACGCACTGCCGCACTGGCAAAGATCGGTGCAGGATAAGTTGTTTTTTCTGCAAGAACATCTGGCAGAAGAACAGTCTCTTTTGCATTGACAGCTAACCATCTCAATGATGGCCTTTGGAGCTGGAAGGGCATCTGTCATGGTTGGTTCCAGCTGGCCATCAGACTCCTTGTGGTAGCCATTCTGCAGGGGATCCATCTGAGAATCTTGCAGAGCAATGCTGGCCTGTCCCCACACTCTGGCTTGGATATGGACTCTCAGGACATGTTGTCTTAGAGCTCCAAGGGTAGGAGGTAGCTTATCACTTTCTGCCATATGCTTGCAGAAGAGATGCCATCGTAGTTCGGAGATGGACTTGATGTAGATGCCTTTGGGGGAGTAGGCTGCACAGACGAAGCTAGCCAGAGTGGCCAACATTGTTTCGGTCACTTCTTCCTCTGTTGAGAGCATCTGCAGTGAACTGATTACATCTTTATCTGCATTCAAGTAAACTTGCAGCCAGGTTGCTTTGCCTATACGTGAGAACCTTCCAGTGTTGTCAGCGCCAGTGAACGCATGGAAGGCTGGCAAAGCCTTTGCTCTTTCTGACCCTATTGCTCTCCATATTGGCTCTATCCCCATAACCCCAGAGGCCATGGAAACGGACGTGTTCTTCAGCATGAGGTCATAGTTTGCTATGACCAACACTAGGACATCTGTGTCTGGGGAGAAGAAAACCATCTTTGCATCAGGTGGGTTTCGCTGTGTTGCCCGCACAGCCTGGTAGATCAACAGTGTGTCTGCTTCTTCGTGATTGTTGTCCTGGAACACCAAGTCTTTGTTGCTCCTGGTATGCCCTGAAGAAGAGGTGATGACCAGTTTTTTTGATATACTGTTGTACTCTAGAGTCTTTGCAGCAAGATAGTTGGTTAGGTCAGCCTTCGTCTTGTCATGTGAAAGGAACCTGCTCATTGGGATGTGTTTTATGTTTGTGTCATCTCGGACCTGATACTGGATTGGTGCGCTTCCTTGCCTTCTTTTATCCCTGGTAGCACTCTTCAGAGAATCATCCCTGTATGTGTCGAACACAACGATAATTTCATCATAATCTCGTGGGAGGGACATCAGCCTGTCGTTGAAGCATTCACTGAGATGTTTGACTGTCAATATGGTTGCTGGTTTCTTTGCCATTTTCTGCAGAAGAACCATTGCATCTACCAGGGCTATCTTGCGACTTGGAGCATCTGGTGTGGTGTCCATCCCATTTTCTGGCTGCTGATCTTCCTGTGGAGTTTCTGCTGTAGCAAACTTGTTGAGGAGGTGGATCAACTTTGATTTGTCCAGGCATGGCAGGATTGTACCATCTGGAGCAAAAAGGGCTCTTGGTGTCAAAGTGAATTCGTAGTTCCCAATGGCCTCTTTCTGGTTGATGTCTCTGCTGGACCTGGCCAGTACCATCAGTCTGCCATACAAGTCCTTGGTCTCCTTTAGATCTACATTCTTGTCTCTGAGTTTTACTGTGATTTTCTTGTTTGCAGACATGAACATCTTGTTGTTCTCCTTCTTTACTGGTGCCCATAAGCTAACATCTCCATTAATTCGCTCTGAAACGTAGTCTTCATACAGCTTTTGACCAGTCACATCTGCATTCAAGATCTTTGGTACATACTCATCAGGGATGTAGGCATGAGTGATCACATTGTGCAGCTTTTCACCTTCAACAGCAAATGGGTTTCCATGTTTCAGTATGGCTGCCTTGATCTTGTCAATAACATCATGCACCTTCTTGACAGCACTTGGCCCAAGGTCATGATGCTCTCTGGTTTGGTCGGGGTCCAAGTCAAACTGACTCTTGAACTGTTTTGCAATACGGGAGAGTTCTGGTGTGACCAAGAAGAACCTCTGTCTAGCATTGGCATTGTTCGAGATGCCGACGAGTCCAGAATGAATTTTCATCAGCTTGTTCAGATGCTCGCATGCATGGTCCGCCCCGATGGATACAAAGGGAATGTCATTCTTCGTGACTGCAAGGTTGCCTGCTTGCAGCTCTTCCCAGGTTGCAGGGTGATTGGTCCTCAGATCATGCATGTCTGCGATGTATCTGGGCCACAGTCGCTTGTATTTAATCCGGTCAAAGGCGAAGAAGAGCTTGCTCAGCTGCTCTCCGGCTTGGAGATGAAGCTCCAGCTCAGCATTCCGGGTTGCAGCAACAAAGAACAAGATTGCTTCTACTCGATGTAGGTAGTTCATCATTGCCTTAAACATTGCATTCTTGGATCTTTGTTTCTCCCATTCTTGGAAAACTGTGATGACATCAGCAGTGGTCAAGGCCTCAAGTAGGGTGGTATTGGCTTGTTTCACAGACTCAGCTTTTGTGTGCTTGCTCCCATCTGAACAGGCAGCTTCAACTTCCTCTGTTGCCTTCAGACAGACCTCTTTCAGTTGTGGGTTGTCGTTGAAAAACTCCTCCAGTGCCATTTCATAGAGAGCTACATATGAATAGGTGTGGGCACGAAGAGCACGCTTGTAATGGGTACATTTCAGGATTTGCCTTGTTGTTGCAGACCCATAGACATCAGCTTCTATCCAGGCATCATCGATGCCGGAGTTCTCCATAGAGGTACCAAGAGCGCGGAGGGCAGCCATGACAACATGTAGCTCTCCCAGTCGTGGGACAACTGTGCGTTTCAGGTCAGGTCTGTCATCTAGCAGTTTGACCACCTTCTCATAAAGAGCCATGTCAAAAGAAATTACAGTGGGGTGATCTTCACCAACAGCCAGCTTTCTCAGTTGACTTGCTTGCATGATCACAGTCAGCAGGGTTGACCACTCGTGTGCCACCTCTGGGAGTAGTGGTAGGGCTCCGACCTGGGTCAGTGGCTTGCTTTCAGACAACAGTGAGTTGTATCCTGCCCAGCCTGGAATATTGCTTGATTCTTCCCCTGCTTCCATTCTGGATAAAGCAGTAGCAACAATCCATCCTAGTTGTGTCAGCTGGTAGGATCCTGAGATTCCCTTGCTGGTGACAAAGGGGTCTGTTCTCTTGGCAAGCTGTGGTTTTGGCTTGTCACAGTGCAGCATATCTACATGGTATGGAGTGATAGATAGACTCTGGGCATATCCTATCTTCAAGGGGGGTGCAACTTGTTCTCCAGGTACCTCTGCCTTCTGGTACACAGCAGTAATCGTTCCATGGGTGGTTCCTTTCCCGTCAGCAGTGTCCTCTGAAAAGTCTGTGTTATCTATTGCGAAGAACACAAAGGAACCCTTCTTCAAGAATGGTGGTACATACAGACCGTGGAACTTTCTGGTGTTTTGTACAACAGCATTGGCCAGAGCTGTTTCCAGTAGCAGTGTACGGCCATACGGAATACAGTAATCATGTGCACTGAAAAGATCCATCAGCATCTTGTTGCGGGTGACGTGATGAATAGTCAGAGCCAGCCCCAGGACCTGTGGGTTTTCTCGCGTATGGGGTGTCCTGAATGCTGCTGATTCTCTTCTTGGCTTGTAGTTGACCTGTCGGTTGGATTTGGATCCATACATGATGTTCTGGCTCACCGTGAGTGCTGCTCTGTCAACAACTTTGGCCCTCCGTTGAGTTTCCAGGCAGTCAGCAGGCCCTATCATGATCAAGCGGATCATGGTATACAGCTCAACTGGAACGTCATGGATGTCACTGGTGACCTCTATGGTGTTTGTATCCTTGGTTGTCTTGGTAAAGTTTAAATATTAATCGATAAATGAAACAGTAACACGCCTAAATACCAATGTCAACATTCAGACTCTAAGGCGTGGCCACAAGGTATCCGGCTGCTAGCTTAAACGTTAAAAAGTTAGCAAGAAACTAAACAACAAATAAGTCTGACGAAAACGTATTTTCCATGCATTTAAAACCAGCATAACATAAGGAAAATTGCTATCAACATGTGTTCATAAGTATACAGTGCTTTGCAAACGGTAATTACCTTAAAAAGGGGAATAACAGGAGGAGGATGAGGAACTCGTCTGTATATAGAATGAGGAAGACGAGCACGATCCCCCTACTGGAGCCCAGAGGCATTACCAACAGATTGAATAATCATTAAACCACACACATAAGGATCTGAATTACCTATCTGCATTCCTCTTCTTGGTATTACGCTTTAGTTGCATCGTTTTCATATACATTCACAACTACCATAATTGAAATTACATATTCTAAAAACTGAAATTAGCTTTTCAAATGAATTATGTTTACCTCAAAATAAATTGTATGTATGAATAAATTGTTTTATACAACTTGTCACACTTACATGTAGGGTAGAGTTACCTATACAATATAGACCTACTACAATAATCAGACCACTAGATAAAAATGTCATTGTGTTTGCTGCTTAGTATGCCTAATGACCAATTTGTCTTATGAAATTAGTAAGTATTTGCAAGAACTGCTGTAACAAATGTCTCAACACCTCTGCAACTAGTAACATTGGATTCCTTGGCCCTGAAAATGGTAGTTTAGCTGTCAAAATAAAAGCTCTAGGTTATTTAGAAGCTGAGATATTGACGAAAACATTTTTCACCCAGCCATTTTGTAAAATTCAAGATGGCGGCCATATAGGACTCGAGGCAAATGGAAACATTGTTTTTCTGATTGCTTATACTATAAGGTTTCCAAAAATGTATAGTTTTCATACTCTCCACAAAAAGCCAACGGAAGTTCAAATCCAACCATAATGAACCTGACTATACAGTCTTGTCTACAGCTTTGTCTGCTGTTTGTCTCTGCTGCTTTGTACACTGCTTTATACACTGCTTTGTACACAGCTTTTGACTGTAGCTTTGTTTACAGCAGTGGTCGCCAACCCGTCGATCGTGATCCACTGGTCGATCTTGGAGACTCTCCCTGTAGCTCTCGAAAAATAATAGAAAACTACATACATATACAAACATATAATAAAATATGCCTGATTAATGTTCAGTTTTGCAAGCGCTTCTCGCCCTCTCTCTCTTAATCAGTGATTGGAATAATGGCGTTGTATATATCGGCGTTACTACGCTCTCTCTCTCTAGCTCAGGGGTCAGCAACCTTTTCAACATGCAGTACCAGTTTGACATTTTCTCGTTGATGAGTGTGCCATATGCAACAATATATTAAATATTAAGCTGAATTATGACACAGCGACTCCAAACATTTCCAAAATACCTGGAATTTTATTATTTCCATAATCCACAATCATGCATCAATAGTTTAACGATTTTTTTTGTTTTGTTGATTTTTTGAAACTCATTCAAAAACATATTTGCACTGTGAGAAAATGTCAAAAACAGAGACTAAAGTGCATACAATTAAATAAAAATCTGATTATAGGAGAAAGAAGATTTTCTACTCTATTACTCACAACATAGGTTAAACTATTAATTGATCCCATTTCAGAACACTGCCTTCAGTAACTAATGTAAACATATTCGCACTGGGAGGAAATTCCCAAAACAGAATAAAATGCAAAAAAAAATCTGTAGGCTAGGCCTTTAAATAAGCATAAGAACTTTATCACCCTCATGACACATTCAAATCAACATTGTTTGTAATGACATGGGTTAACAGCTATACTAAGATCATGTAGGACTAGGCTACAACAAATAAACTGAAGCCTACCAGTTAGTGTGATTCCTGACCCTGCTTGGCTTGGCTGAGCTCCAATATCTGGGGGTTGTAGTTTGTGACTTTAAGTTGCACACATGCCTCAGAGTGCTCCGTTGTTAAAGACCGGGTAAACCAAATTCAGTATTTTTCTTCTTATCATATTAATTAGGCCTTAAATGTGTCCCTCAAAACATGTAAAAAATATTTTTCCCATTCATCATTTCCTTGAGGAGCTAGGCCTCAGAGAATGTTCTGTGTGCAGGTTTAAAATGGGCGGGTCTACATCGAGGACCGCGTTACGTAAAGCGGTCTTACTCACATAAACCCGCCCCCTGCTGCCCTCTAGGTATAAATACATTAACCGCGCACTAGCATTCTGTGGTTTCACCCGTCTATGGTTTTACCGCTCACGAGTCTGATTTGAATTGTCAGTTTGCAGCTAGCTTGCCCGTTGGACCTCTCCGGTGATGGGCGTGGTTTCCTGGCCTGCAGCGCACACGCCCCCACCGTCCTGAGCCAGGGATTACTGCTCATTTTTCATCAACTTTGAAGCATAATTTTATATACTTCGCGATTTTTTTAGTCCTTCAAATTTGGCAGGGTGGTTAATAATATATTTTCCTGTGGTATTATAAACTCAAAACCCATAATTATTTTTGGTTTACCCGGTCTTTAAACAACTGCGGGAGGGGCTGAGCACGTATTTCATATGTGAGAATATCTGCTCACAAAGGTATGTCGACCCGAAATTTGACAGCAGAGCCAGCGCAACGTTCCTGAGACAGCTGAACTTATCTGGTGTAGATGCCCAGCAGGCGAGGATGCAGGCTCCGTGCTCTTTGACTGCTGTGGTTTCCAGTTGTTTCCGTAGCTCTGCAAACTTAGTCAACCACAGTGTTGAGCTCTTCAGCTCAATCAGCTGCATTTCCATGTCCTGTGTCTCCAACCAGTCTGTCAGGGATGAATCCAGTTCATGTCCATCAAAGCTTTCGGGCTTGATCAGGAAAGAGAACATGGGTCCGAACCTCTTAAAGTCCCCAAGCTCAGACTCAAGCTTGCGCATATATGCGCATATTTCAGTGGTGCTGATGTTGCGCTGGGAGGACAGCTCTCTTACGTGTCGGAAGTAGCGGAAAGTGGAGGTAGCAATATCATTTGGAAATACTGCTAACTTAATACTGCCAAAAGCCGTCCATGTGTCGAACATGTCCAAAACAGTTTGCCCTGCACCTTGCAGTCGGAGATTGAGCTCGTTGAGGTATCCCGTTATGTCCGTCAGAAACATGAGTTTCACCACCCACTGCTCGTCCTCCAGCTGTGGATAGTCTTGGCCTTTTTCAGACATAAAGGCCTTGACAGCATCAAAGCAGCCGACAAACCGCTCAAAAACCTTTCCGCAGCTTAGCCACCTCACAGTTGTGTGGAGAGGGAGATCGCTGTATGCGCTGTCCATCTCCTCGAGCAGGGACTGGAACTGTCGGTGCGTCAGTGCAGATCGCTTCACTATAAAGTTGATCACCTTTGCCACAGCAGCCATCACCTCATTGAGATCCGAATTGGACATTTTTGCACACAGGTTTTCTTGGTGTATTATGCAGTGCAGTTTCATGATGGGGTGACAGACTTTTTCTTCAATCAACCTGACAGCTCCCCTTTGTCTCCCGACCATGGCGGCGGGAGCGCCGTCTGTTGTCATTGCGAAGATTTTGCTGATGTCGATCCCCCGCTCCTTAAAATGTTCCATAAACACCTTGGCTACGTCCTCGCCCTTTGTAGTGCCAGGCATTGGCTTAAGGCAGCAGAGTTCCTCTCTTACAGTTGAATGATCACAATATCTTGCCATAACTGCCAAACGTGGATTCACGTCAACGCTCTCGTCAAGTGCAATGCTAAACACCACAGCATCTTTTAACCCTGCTGTTTGCTGCGCTGACATTTTCTGCCATTTCATCAATGCGTCGCTGGACACTTCTTGCTGACATGGGAATGTCCTTTATTCTTGACTATACTTTCTGGCAAGCCTTCGAACAGGGCATCGGAGCAACCGAGAAAAGCTTCCATAATATACTCGCCATCAGTGAAAGGCTTACCATGTTTTGCGATGCAATGAGCAATGCGATAGCTAGCTTCAGTGGCATGGTTTTTAGTGGTGTTAAAGACTTTGAGGGCGTTTGCTTGCTTCCCATACCTGGACACTGCACGCTGAATTGATTCTGCCTTATCGGCATTATCTTTGAATGTTCTCTCGTGCTTGGTCTCAAAATGACGCTTCACACTGGACGTTCGGCAAACAACATTTTCGAAACATAAAGTGCACACAACATGATCCTTTTGAAAAATGGAACCAAAGTCTTCTGTCCATGAGGGCTGAAATGCCCTTACTTTAACTTTCTTAGTTGGCGGCGCCATCAGCTTAGCGAAGTAGCCTACTGCTGCCGCTGAAATGTTGGCACTGAGGAAAGCGGCCAGCCACCATGGGAAATGTGTGCGGGAGGGCGCAGTTAAGACAGGTCCTGCTTAAAGCCGTTGCTTTTAATTGCAGGGGAGACAAGAAGAATATTTATTTATTTATTGCAAGTGTGCCAATGATTATGCTGCCACATTACATTGTGAAAGTGAGAAACATTGTAACTAACACACAATCCCTGGGGTTCTCTGCCCCCTACAGTCCTATGTGCATTTCAGAATAAAAACTTATTTAGAACAGTCAGTCTCAGTGTGCCTTCCTTTCTTATCAGCATGGACCTTATTCAGGAGCAATTCCAGCTACCAAATCACCACAGGAAAACCTGCAGAGACACACACACACACACACACACACACACAGGGAGGGGGAGAAAGAGAGACTTTTAAAATAGAAGCTTACCAAACAAGTCATCATCATCACTAATATCTCATTGCCTGTCATCAATAAGCTTGTCATTAAATCACACAATATTTGTTACTAGGTCAACATACCTTTTTGTATTGGCGTGGGATTTGTGGTGCTGTTTTCGGTTGGCCACGATTCCTCTGATATCCGGCGCCATCTTCGTCGTTGCAATACGAAGGACATCATGTAGATGGCCATCTGTAAGCCTGGATCTCAGCTTGGATTTGTTGATGGCCATGGTGGAGAAGGTCTTCTCACAAATATATGTGCTCCCGAATAAAGAGACCAGTCTGATGGCATGCTGCCGCAGTGCAGGGTATGTCGCTGGGGAAAGTCCTTTGTAGAACTCGGTTAGATCTCCCTGTTTGAGCTGTCCCTACAGCAGTTAAATTTTTCTCTGGAAAGCTTTGACGTTGTCAAATAGTGTGGAAATAAGCTTCCCATGGCCCTGCAGCTTCAAATTGAGATCGCTGAGACAAGTGTTCACATCAACAAGGAGCGCTAGGTCACAGAGCCATTTAGTGTCACTTAGCTGTGTCAAATTCTGTCCTTTTGACTCCATGAACTCTTATTTCCTTCCTCAAGTTAAAAAAACGCTTCAATGTGGCACCTCTGCTCAGCCACCTGACAGCAGAGAAGTATATAACGTCACCAAAATCTGCCTCCGATTGCTCCAAAAAAGTCTTGAATTGGCAGTGATTCAGACCTCTGGACTTCAGAAAATTAACTGTCTTCACAACAATCTCCATGACATGTTTCATTTCAAGCGTTTGAGCAGCGAGGGCTTCTTGGTGTATTATGCAGTGATATTTGATTAGTTTCTCACCTCCGCTGTTGGCCACTTTCTCAGAGAGCAGCGACACCGCACCTGCCTTTCTTCCGACCATTGCCGGTGCTCCATCTGTTGTGACACCGACCATAGACGGCAGCTTCACATTGTACGCTTCGAGACTGCGACACACAGCATCACAAATGTCGACTCCCCTTGATCTGTCTTTGATACTCTCCAAACTAAGCAGCTCCTCGACTATTTCAAAGTTCTCCGTGACCGTTTGGATGAAAATCAGCAATTGCGCTGTATCGGAAATGTCCGTGATTTCATCCAGTGCGATGGAAAAGGCTTCCTTTCCTAGTCCCTCCATATGTTGTCCCAGTTGCTCTTTGAGATTGTTTGCCAGATCTTCGATTCGTTGTGTCACTGTGTCATTCGACAAACTTATGTCACAGAGCTTTGCTTTTTGCTCGGGGCATACAATGTCGGCCACTTTCAAAATGCAGTCTCGCACAAATTCTCCGTCACTGAAGGGCTTGCTCCGGCGGGCTATTTCTTGAGCTACAATGTAGCTAGCCTGTGTTACTGCTTCACCGGATTTGGTTAGATTTGTGAAAACAGACTGCTGTGCAGCGTAGCCTCTTTTAAGTTGTTCAAGTTTACCGGTGCGCTCCTCGCCGGTAAATTTGTTGTAGGTTTTATGATTGGTATCATAATGGCGTTTTATGTTGAAATCCTTCAGCATTGCATTAACCTGCTTGCAGATCATGGCACATGACTTTATCCGACCCGTGAGGTACGGCAAAGTAATCACGAGGTTCATCCTTTCAAAGTAATGACGGATTAAAACTAACAAATGTAACAGGATTTAATTGAAAGCTAGAGAGAGTCAACTTTTAATAATTAATATTGATGTAAAAAAATTAATACAATTTAAATCAATTAATTTTTTTTTTTTTGTATGTCATTGCGGGCCGCCAGGAATGTTTCTGCGGGCTGCCATTGGCCAGCGGGCCGCACTTTGAGAACCAATGATATAGACCAATCTCACTCCTCAATAATGATCTTAAAGTTTTGTGTAAGGTTTTAGCTAGACGGTGAGATGTACTTTTGCATTTTTTCAATTACTCCAAATCTGAAATATTTTTGAATGAAAGGGAAAGACTAAACCCTCCAATTCACATTCCCTTTACAATTTCCCTAAAAGGTTTCTCTTACTTAGGTGTGAAGATCGCCCCTACCATTGACAAGATTGTTCCCACTAACTACAATTCCTTAACAGATAAGTTTACTCAACTTATAAATATATACCTAAGATACATCTTACAATCTCCTCCTGTCTATGTATTTCCTCCACTACCATTTTCCTCCTTTCTCCTGCAGAAGCCTTACCCCACGAGGGTTTACCTACGTCCCTCCCTAAGCCCCCAGCGCATGCTGAACATGGCCCATAATATCCCTATGCCTAAGTGCCGATTGAGCTTGCTGGACCGCTTGTTTTGGTTTCCATTTCCTCCCTGCTTTAACTGTGGGTGCAACCCTCCTCACCACTGGGTCCTTGGACTGAGTAAGAGTCATTTCCAGTCTAACCTTAGCACATTTAAATTCTTCTGTCAGATTAGATATGGGCAACTCTACAATGCCCTTCCCATACAAGGCTACACTGCTTAGGCAGCTTGGGACTCCAGCCACTTTCTGACAAAAGAGTTGATAATTTTTTCCATCCTTTCTACCTTTGACAGAGGAACTTCATACACTGTCAATGGCCACATTAGCCGAGGCAATAGACCAAACTGCAGACACCACAACTTAAACTTACCTGGCAGCCCTGACTTGTCTATCTTTGCAATACCTTGTCTAGTTTCCTGTCTCAATTCTTCAACCTGTGCCTTATCACTAAGGCTTGCATCATACCACTTTCCCAGACTCTTCACTGGCTTCTCCAGAACTGTAGGCATCACCTCTTCATTTATAGCAAACTTCTTATCTACTACCTTCCCTTTAACAATTGAGAGACTCCTAGACTTATTTGGATTCACCTTCATTCTAGCCCATTGCAGATTGCTATTTAACTTATCCAGCAACTTGCTGGTGCACGTAGTGGTTGTCATGTCGTCCATAAAAGCCCTAATTGGGGGGAGGCGTGGCCCTCCCTGCAACTTTTCCCCACCCACTACCCACTTAGAGGCCCTGATAATAACCTCCATCGCCATTGTGAAGGCGAGTGGGGAGATTGTACATCCCGCCATAATTCCTATCTCGAGCTGTTACCACCCTGTGGTGTACTCTGCTGTATTAAAACAAAGTTGAATATCCAGAAAATATGCTTTAACTAGGCTTTTAATGCTACCTGGGATTCTAAAGTAAGGCCTCCCATAACAGACTATGTGGTACCGACCCGAAGGCATTAGCCAAATCCAAAAATACAACATGCAGGTTTCTCCTCTCGCGCTTCGCTAACTGAATTTGGTGCCAAATCATGCTGGTATGCTCTAAGCATCCGGAGAAACCAAGGAATCCAGATTTCTGAACCGTGGTATCAATTAGTCTATTCTTTTCAAGATAACTTGTCAATCTCCGAGCCACAACACTGAAGAAGACCTTCCCTTCAACATTCAGTAGACTAATTGGTCTAAACTGATTAATCTCAACTGAGTCCCTCTCTTTGGGAATAAATATTCCCGCAGCCCTACGCCATGCTTTGGGAATACTCTGCTTTTTCCAAACTATTCTCATTAGCTTCCATAGGAATCTTAAAACATCCGGTGCGCTCTTATATAATCGGTAGGGCACTCCATTAGGTCCCGGGGCTGAAGAGACCTTTGCACGTTTTATTACTTCTTGCACCTCTTTCCACCTTGGTGGGGATCGTGTGTCTATGATAATATCAATAGTTCAGGTTTGCATTTTTGTTCAGGAAATGGCCATCAAATCTCAAATGCTAATTCAATTCTGTCAAATAATTCTAGATGGAGTATTGTGATCTAAAACCCAGTACAGTACTTTCAATACAAGAGGCTGTATACACCTTGCAGTGAAGAAGTATTTTCCAAAGACTAATGAATCATAACTGAAATATACAAAGTGGACTGTTCTATTCTAGTGGTCTGTTTAACCAAACACAGCATTCTAGTGGAGGATTCTTTAATGTTCTATTTATTATTATTCTATCTTCAACATGGTGTGATTTCACCCATAGACATTATAAAGAGTAGACGCCGCATTGGCTGCTTGGACGCAAGAAATGCGGCCGCCATCTTGGACCGGTCATACTCTGAGTTGCGTAGCAGCAGAAGACACAAGATGCCAGAGCACTGCAGCATATTACTGCTCAAATTGGTGGACCATCACAAACAGGGCCTGGGGGATTACTTTTCAGGAGGAGACACGGTTTGGCATCAACAACCAGACTTGTTGTTATTGGTTGTGTCTGTGTTTCACTAGTTAAGGCTGCACCACATTGCCAAACTCGCCTCTCTTGAACTGCAGAAAAGGAACACGAGAAGTTCTACAAAGCAGTCCTCTTTCAGGGCCTACATCATAGCCTACATCATCATAGGGTGACCAGACATCCCCGTTTTTGGCTGCCTGTCCCTGGCTAAATACAGAAAAAACTACCTGTCCCCGTTTAGTTTTTGAAGACACATTAGGTTTTTCAATCAGATTGCTAGTTGGACTGGAAATTACTTTTATATGTATGTATATGTATGTATCATATGACATATATCAGAATATTCTATTACTATTAAGCCGACGAAATATTAAAAGACGCCGAACCATGTGTCCTGTATCATAGCTACATGTATGACCTTTTCAGCAAAACAACCCGCGTGAAAATCGGTTTGGTATTCAGTGAGGTATGATGAATTAAATACGCTGACAGTTCATTGCACCAGCCAAACTGATTACATGAGTGGAGCGGTCGACCGGTCCAAGATGGTGGCCCTACGGCTCGTCAGCACCAGTTGACAGTAGTGGTCAATGCGGCGTCTACTCTTTGTCTATGGTTTCACCCTCTCCTTGTTCCAGTTGCTTGTGTCATAGCCACAGCTGCTATGATGTGTCTCCTCTGGTGTCAGCCACACCCCCTGTCTGTCTCTGGGCTTTGTTTGCCATTCAACTGCTCACACCTGACCTGCATCAACTCATCAACTCCTTCAAATACACCTGGTTTCCCTGCAGTCGTCGCCAGATCGTACTTCGATATACCGTGGTAGTTATTCGTACCTGGTTCCAGTAGCGACACTTCCTAGCTTATACTTCTCCTGCTGAAATCTCGTCTCACCTTTGTTCTCTTTTGCTTGTAGTTTTTGTATCAACACCGCCAGCCTGCCTGCTTCACTCCCTCCAGCCTGATGCGCACCACTCTCCAACCTGCCTCACTCCTGATTACACCAAATAAACCTGTTCACCTTCACTCCAACTCCTGTCCTGCCTCTGTGTTCTGCTCCTGGGTCCAGCAGCTCTCGCTCCCCCTTAACTGCTTGGTTGTCATGTTATTGAAACAGTTCAACTAAATGTTCACAATGTAAATGAACCAACCTGGTACTGACAGAAGGAAAGCTAGAAATCCTCTTGCTGCAGATCTTAAATTCATAGAGTCCTCTCCGCTATCACTCTGTTGTTCTGGGGAGAGATTTAAACACACATGCAGGTAAAGAAATACAATGAAAATGTTATTGCAAGGACGATAAAAAAAATGTAATCCGAAACAATAATCCACAACTCTATGAGCTAAACATTGAAATGAAAGACAAAATCTTAGCGTAGAGCAGGAAGCTGGTCTGACATCTAGTCTGTGGTTCCAGATCATCATGCACTTTTGTTAGGTTTAACAAAAAAAAAAAAGATTTACTCTTCACACCATGATCAGCAGCAGAATTAACCTGAAGCCTGGTTACTACTGGGCCTAGGACATATAATCACCCTTTAGACCACAATGAACAGTAAAAGTTATTTCTTTTTTGATCTTCTGCCATTTTATTGTCTTTTTATTAATTTTCTCTTCTGCTCGTTACTCACACACACACACACACACAATGGTCTGTCATAGTTTCACCTTTAGTCAAGACCGTTACATGTGGCTTACCTCATGCTATCCCCAGGATGTGGGACAGAACAGCTCTAGAGAAAACATCACACACTGTGTTCTTCAGTGAATTCATGAACTTTTTTGATAAACGACCGTTTCCACATAGACAATTTCAATCATCAGACATTTATACAATCAAGCACCCCAAAAACCCTCCCCCCTCATTCCCTCCCTCCCTCCACCCCATTCTTCAGGATAAAACAAATCAAAGACAATACCTAAAACAGAAAACACATAAAAAACGAACAAAAGAGCGCTTTCCAAATCAGTTGGCTTTCCTCTTACCACATGTTAGCTTCTCTCGTGCCAAGCTTGATGACATTCAACAGCCACATACCAGGACGAGGTCCGTCCATACTTTACCACATCAATGCAATTACTCTTGGAGGAGGCAGATTAATAAGGGTTTCATGTGACATATTGAAAATATACTGAAATTATGAATATTAGATTGACCATGAATCTAGGAAAATCTGCATGTGAGTGAAAGATGAAAAATAATAGTACAGGGGTCAACACATTGTTCAGAAATGGAGGGGAGTCAAGATTGTATGGGACCCTTTTAAAACTGCGAAAATAGGGTTCTTTAAGAATGTTTTGTACGATATACTCATGTCATTATATTATCAACATTCCATATACTGGATTGATACACAGATTTGTAACCTTTGTAACCAAAGAAAGACACTTTATATGAATATTTAATCGATTTTCCAAAAAACATTACAATCTCTTATTTTTTCCTTTTACATTAAATATTGTTTCAGCTCAAAGAAGAAGGGCTTTGTATTGTTTTAATTTATGTATTTAGTATGAAGCGGTGACAAAAGATGACCTCATTGTGGAGTGCACCTGCCGCTGGGGGCTTTTCAACTTCCACTAACTATAGTAGCGAGTCGGGGTCAACCGGGGGAGGAACTTTTCTTAACCAGTCTGACCAAAATACTCGCTGACCACTGTACAAACAGGGTAATAAAAAATAAAAAAGTACCTATCTTCCATATATAAGGGGGGATACGCCAGTACAGTTAAAAGATTAGAATAGTAAGTCATGTAAGTGAATGTAAAGAGGAAAATGTGGAGGAAAAAGTCAAGATGAAGAAAGTTGACGGAGAACAAAGGACCCAACTTCCTTTTACAGAAGATGTTCATCCGATTTTTCTTTTCATATAAGACTGAACAATTCTGTAAGGTCATCTCTCTTTGATTTTATATGTTATTTAAATAAATATCCAGTCTCCAAAGGACTTTCATTAAAGACATTTTTCGTTTCTCCTGTGTTTAACCACCCTCACTAAAGTAAACACACGCAAAAACCCAGCAATAAACAAGAAAAAAGAAACAGACATCATCTTTACCATAAGGATGGTACTGGATAGTGCATGAAATAGTCATACTAAGAAGAAGTCACAGGGTTGTATGGGCTCTTTTCTCGACCGTTAGAGAAGACTGATCAACCTAGTGAGGTTGAATGAGATTTCTTAATAAGATATCGGTCAGAGCTAGGAGGGAGGGAACAAGTTATAGTAGTATTAACAAAAACTCTTGCAAGATTAAACTTCCTGGCTATACTCTCTTCGCGGTGCATGTTCTGATTATCTGTAGAGAATAAAATATACTTAATCTCACTTAATCCAAAATAATCTCACTGCAAATCAATGTATTTGTATTTCTCTTATCACCGGCAAACATTAGGAAAGCATTAGGATTGCAGAATAAGAAAATCTCTTCACGTAAAGTCATTATTAATCACTGCGGCAATCGGTCTCTTCCTACTTCTAAAAGTAATTCTGTTTGGGAGGTCTATAGCACACTTATACAGTTTGGGAGTTTAATAGCACATTCCTACTAAAATGGACTTTGTTTAAGCTGCAAAATGTGGACTTAAGTTATTTCCATTTCAGAATGATCCAAATGTAGGCCGAGGGTTGAACTTCAGACTGTTCTTAATGAAAGTTAGACACAAGGATGTACAGTCTCTCCTAGACACAGGGCTAGAGTAATAGAGAAGGAAACTTACTAAGGAAACAACTAGAAGTCTCTCATTTCCACTGTGTGTAACAGTAAAAGATGGGTTAGTAATAAATGGCTCCCTGTGTCTCACCTCCTCCACTGTATCTGGCCTTCCTCCCTGTTTACATGGTTTTCTGCAGGCTCTCTTTCTTCTGGAGAAAAGAACAGAGAGATGAAGAAGCAACAGCAGAAGTAATTTCATTTACAGACTCAAAGGGCTTTAGACACCCGCATTATAGGAATCAAAATATTGGCAAAGCCAATTGAAAACTAATATCTAAACATCTACTAAATGTAAAAGTGTGTGTTATGACTACCTCAGGCAAGCCCATAAAATGAAAAGATCCCATTTGAATGACACAGAAGTACACCAGCTAGGCCTACTCATGAACTACACAATACATCTCCTTTTTAAAGCCCGAAAATCCCTTTATTCACTTGAAACCAGTCCTGTTTGGGTCTCACAAATAGGCCTTTCGCGCATGAACTCCGGATCTCCGGATTCTCTGGATTTCCGGAGAATCAGGTCCGGAGTTGATCCGGAGTTGCCCTTTCACACATGCAACACAGAGCCGGTGATAAGCCACATCAAACATGTTCGTAGATATCGTATATACTCCAGATACTTCACGCGAGGGGTGGCGCCTGGGTAGAGTGTGTAGGAGGAGGCATGATGTGACACGTGTTATTTAAAGCACATTGAAGATCGTCTGTGAGTATTCCAACTCAGTAATGCTGACTCTTCCTGTGCTGATGTAACCGGGTGGTTATTGGCTGTATAAATGTATATATTGTATTTCCCTTCTGTGTCTTTTAGTTATGTTGTAGCAGGTCTGGCGATTGCAGCAGGTGTGTGTCACGCCCCTTACCGGCACCTGTAGTGCAGCCGCATCATGGGCTGCTAATGCAGACCTGTTCATATAGTCCCGTGGTTGTTCAGTCTCTCTCTCTCCTCTGCCAAGTGTTCGCTCTCCAGGTATGTAGTGCAGCCTCAGAATCGCTGAAAATGTGATAAGGTGTAGTGCTGACAATGTTCTGCCGTAGGTTGGCGTGTATGCCGTGATGGTGTGTGTGTGTCCCCTTCCGGTTAGCCACCGCTGCCGCCGCTAGCTTCTGACGGCTTCATTATTTATTGGTGCAGGCTACAGCCCGCCATGCAGGTAAACAGTGCCACAAGCCTTACATTATTGTGTCTGCTAATGTAGCTTATATGTATTTATTTACATCTGGCTGTGTCTCTTTGTTTCAAGCCTGCCTGGCGTTAGGTTGCTGTTGTTGCCCTGCCTTGCCTCTTGCCTTTATCTCCACGTTTTGTTTCTTTTTGTTGCCTTGCTCATAGTTGCTCTGCTCTCGTCAGTTAGACGCTCGTTTTAAAGTAGTGTACCGTAGTTCAAGACTGACTGACCGCGACTCCTTAGTGGGGGGGTGGGAAGTAGCACAGCTTTGAGGACCTGCAAAAGTTATGCATGTAGCATTATGGGTTTTGTTTTCTTTTGTGTTGATTTGAGTTTGTTTGGTTTCTTTTCTCTTTGTTTGCTGTGCAGGACCTCAGCTTAGTTATCTCCTCAGTCTCAACTTAAGCTGAGTCTGTGGTACAGATTAATATTGTGCTCTTTGGAAATAAAAATAACTATAATTGTTTTTACAGAAGATAAGTAACTTAAATAAATTAATGTTCCCATTTGTGACTAAATAAAACTTGTTAAACTTTCTATAAACCGTGCCTGTATTCATTTGTGTACCGACCTGTGCTCTGAGAAAGTAAAGTTTGAAAAAGAGTAAATTCTTTAGGTGCAAGTCCTAAGGTGGCGTTGTTGGTGTAACTCCCTAGATCATCTTTTCGTTTATCGCCCCCGCCACACTGACATCAATACTGTATTTATTTAGACGTATCCGCAATATCAACAGAAGAGTGGAAAGTATCACGCAAAATACATGCAAGAAGAGAAAAGTACGAATCAGTTCTTCTGCTGCGGTTTCACGCCAGTCGCATGATATAAACATCAACACGTCAGCAACACGCCCACTCGCTCGCTGTGAATTATCAGAATCTCAGACTCTCTGCAATTTACACTAGGGGCCTACCCAGGTATACTCCGGTTTAACTCCGGAGGGCTGATTCTGACATCTGCCTTCACACAAACAGCCCCCCCAGGTATAATCTGAAGAATGTCCGGCTTACAGTGCATTTGTAAAAGGCCTATAAGTTGTTTAATGTAGAAAGTTAAAAGACGGAGGAAATTCTATTTAAAATACAAGACTGCTTTAGTGCAGGCAGATTGCTAGGATTCTTAGCTAACCAAGCAAGACAGGTAATGTCCCTAAAGACTTACCCACACAGGTGCAATTCATTTAGGTAATTAGAAGGTGGTACTTTTAAGACCTCTCCTCACAGGTGGAGTACATTCAGGTTACCAGCAGGTGGTAGCGATGAAGCAGAGCTACATCCATCAGAGCAAGAGGCCCTGGATAAGATGTGGCCTCGTTGGGGCCATCACAAGTGGAACATACACAATCAAGTAAATGAGTAAAATCAATTCAAGAGTCATCAGATAATGTATGAGCAGTGGTGGCAAGTATTCAGTCCAGGTAATTAATTTCCATATGATATGCAGCCAGCATATTGTCCTGTTAAACTAAATGGATGAGACTCTCTACCTAGTCCCACTATTTAAATCCTGCTGCCACAACTGGTTCAATATCTGAGGTATTATTTGGCGGTGCTGTACAACTCTGAGGTTTCTGCCGCCTCTGTCTGGTCACTCTCTCTGAAAAGAAGACAGAACTTCAGTCACCCTGTGAAACAGATCCATTGGGTCGATAAAGTCCCAAAACATTGAGACTTTATTTCCTCTTCATAAATAGAGGCTTACCCAGGGACAGCGTTGACGCTTTGAATGTTGACCACAGAGTAAAAGACAGCAGTCTTGTCTGATTGGCCACCGGGGCCAGCCATCCAGCGAGGCACTTCCTGGTTCTCTGAGACAGAGGTGTGGATGCTGGCATAGTGATGGCCATCCTGCTCTTCTATTGGTTCTCTCTGTGCAACAGGAACCAAGCGATTGGTCTGAGCTGAGATGTTGTCATACACAGGAACAGGAAGTGGCTGATGGGAGTGAGGATATAGCAGAGTACATTAGGTTAACAAATGCTTTACACTTCCTGAAGACAGTCCTGAAGGTTATGTGTTTCTTGTTCATCTAGAGACCCTTGGTGGTGACCCAGTGGTCCCACCATGCAGGCTGCTGGAGGCCTCACTTCAAGTCCTTCCTGCAAGATTTCCTCCAACTGTTGAGCTCCTAAAACTGTTTATTTTAAACAACATATTAATTTGCCTCTTTAAAACAAAATACGACATCAGTATTTTTAGATGTCACCCAAGGTTTCA